>NC_056458.1:48418881-48551961 GCF_018296145.1 Oncorhynchus tshawytscha | reverse complement strand
TTGGTGACCCATTCAGGTAGCTTGGTGACCCATAGAACTGCAGCAGAGTATCTACAGGGAACAAAGTTAGTACTTTTTTAAGGCCTACCTCGCATCCCAGGTAGCTCACTGTATCTTTGGCAGTAACCACTGTGTCTCCCACCTTGACATAAAAAACCAGTGGATCTTCCAAGTTTGATCTTGGATCCAAACAGGATGGATCCGGTTTATCCCAGGTGGCTTATTCATGTACTGACATTTAGAAGATCTGCACTTTTTTCCAACCAACTGCATTGTGGGACGCAAGAGGCACAGCATCATCGGCGTAGAGAAACAGGAACATGAACAGGCTTCTTTCAAGTAATTGATGTACAACAGGAAGAGGATGGGGTCCATGTACGCTACCTTGTGGGATCCCATAGGTAACGGTTCTGGGTTTTGACAGAGGCCTGTCCACATCCACCATATGATTAGGGTCCGTGAGATACTATTTGACCCCGGATGGCTGAGTTGTTAAAACACAGGGCTTGTAGTTTGAACAGAAAGATACTTTACTGCAGAGGGGTCGACAACCTCTTCCTGGAGTGTCGCAGGTCCTGCGGGATTTTGTTCCAACAAGTCGCCACACCTGACCAATTGATCTAATCGATCAGTTCAGTTGCTTGACCTCAATTTAACACAGCTGGTCTTCTAGGATTGATTAATTTTAAACAAACATAAAGTGTCTGCGGTGCTCCAGGATCAGGGTTGCCTGGTTACCTCTTAATCTACCGTGTCGAAAGCCTTATGGAGATCTAGAATAGGCATTCCAGAACTCCCCCTCCCTCCCTCCACATCCACCTATTTCCTTATGTGGTCAGTTAGGTGGAGTAGGTGTCTGTGGAGTGGATGACTTCTGTGATCATCACTTCTTACACAGAAAGTACATTGTGACTTGTTACTTACACACACACACACACACACACACACACACACACACACACACACACACACACACACACAGACAGCCCTCTGTTCTCCTGTAGTGCCACTTGGGGAGCAGACAGACAGAGACATGGAGAGAAGGGATTGGTCCTTGCAGTAACAGTACTACCACTCAGTACACCAATGTGAGTTTGTGTAGTTACATTACCCCAAGCCCAGCACAACAACAAAGGACTGTTTGTGATATTACACCATATTATTTATATTACACTGGCCTAATGTACTCTGTTTTAGAGTCCAATCTGGCCTAATGTACTCTGTTTTAGAGCCCAAACTGGCCTAATGTACTCTGTTTTAGAGCCCAAACTGGCCTAATGTACTCTGTTTTAGAGCCCAAACTGGCCTAATGTACTCTGTTTTAGAGCCCAAACTGGCCTAATGTACTCTGTTTTAGAGCCCAAACTGGCCTAATGTACTCTGTTTTAGAGCCCAAACTGGCCTAATGTACTCTGTTTTAGAGCCCAAACTGGCCTAATGTACTCTGTTTTAGAGCCCAAACTGGCCTAATGTACTCTGTTTTAGAGCCCAAACTGGCCTAATGTAGAACCCTCTCCTCTTCGGAAGAAACTGGGAAATCCCTTACTCAGTTTTAGAGCCCAAACTGGCCTAATGTACTCTGTTTTAGAGCCCAAACTGGTTTTAGTTTTAGCCCAAACTGGCCTAATGTACTCTGTTTAGGCCCAAACTGGCCTAAAACTGGTTCTGTTTTAGAATGTACTCTGTTTTAGAGCCCAAACTGGCCTAATGTACTCTGTTTTAGAGCCCAAACTGGCCTAATGTACTCTGTTTTAGAGCCCAAACTGGCCTAAAGTACTCTGTTTTGGCCTAGAGTACTCTGTTTTAGAGCCCAAACTGGCCTAATATACTCTGTTTTAGAGCCCAAACTGGCCTAATGTACTCTGTTTTAGAGCCCAAACTGTACTGTACTCTGTTTTTGACTGGCCACTGTTTTTCCATTATTGTTTTTAGTGTTCAAATGTGTACATTTACATATTAAAAAACTGGCCAGTACTAGTTTTGACTGATGACCTTTTTAGAACTGTTTTAGAGCCCAAACTGGCCCATTGTGATGACCATAAGTTTAAATGTCATCAATGTGATGACCATAATAATATCATCATTGTGATGACCATAATAATGTCATCATTGTGATGACCATAATAATGCCATCATTGTGATGACCATAATAATGCCATCATTGTGATGACCATAATAATATCATCATTGTGATGACCATAATAATATCATCATTGTGATGACCATAATAATATCATCATTGTGATGACCATAATAATATCATCATTGTGATGACCATAATAATATCATCATTGTGATGACCATAATAATGGCATCAATGTGATGACCATAATAATGTCATCATTTTGATGACCATAATAATGTCATCATTGTGATGACCATAATAATGTCATCATTGTGATGACCATAATAATGTCATCATTGTGATGACCATAATGATCATTGTGTAGCCGATGTTATCCAAGGCAGTAAACATTAGACTATTGACTGGTATTTTGTCAACCTGACGTGCCTTTTCTAATTGCCCCTGAGGTGATAAAAATGGTTATATGAAAATGTAATTGAACGTATGAAGCTAATATGGGACTTTCAGTCATATTTTCTCTGTCCTCTTCTCTGTCCTCTTCTCTGTCCTCTTCTCTCTCCTCTTCTCTGTCCTCTTCTTCTCTGTCCTCTTCTCTGTCCTCTTCTTCTCTGTCTTCTTCTCTGTCCTCTTCTCTGTCCTCTTCTCTGTCTTCTTCTCTGTCCTCTTCTCTGTCCTCTTCTTCTGTCTTCTTCTCCGTCCTCTTCTCTGTCCTCTTCTCTGTCCTCTTCTTCTCTGTCTTCTTCTCCGTCCTCTTCTCTGTCCTCTTCTCTGTCCTCTTCTCTGTCTTCTTCTCCGTCCTCTTCTCCGTCCTCTTCTCTGTCCTCTTCTCTGTCCTCTTCTTCTCTGTCCTTTTCTTCTCTGTCCTCTTCTCTGTCCTCTTCTTCTCTGTCCCCTTCTTCTCCGTCCTCTTCTCTGTCCTCTTCTTCTCTGTCCTCTTCTTCTCTGTCCTCTTCTCTGTCCTCTTCTTCTCTGTCCTCTTCTTCTCCGTCCTCTTCTTCTCCGTCCTCTTCTCTGTCCTCTTCTCTGTCCTATTCTCTGTCCTCACCAGCAGCATTCACAGGAGTTGCACAGTACAGGTAGCTCGTGGTATCTGGCGCCATCTTCTGGCTACAACATGGCATGACTCTGGTTAAGAATAAATAAAAGACCAGCAGAGGGCTTTTTAAATTAGTTTTGTATGGAGGTAGAGTGTAGCCTCCTCTGTTTATTAGACATGAGAATGACAGAATTTGAAAAGGTTTCATGACAAAATTTGCCCACAAAGGACCACCGTGCCACCTTCCTGTTCAAGTGAGGACAGCACAGCAAGGTGAGTCCAAAAAAGTATTCTGTGCTGCTGCATAAATAATGTAATATGCCAGGGAGATATCTATACTGTAACTAAGAAGGTAATATAAAATGTATGTTGTGTTCACTGCCAGCTGTTAGTAGCCCATGTGCCTTTTCCACCCTAAACTTTTCCACCTACTCTTCTGACCTGGTGGCGCACATGTAGCCTATAACCTGTTTAGAGAAATGGAATCATTGAATATTGTAAGACCTTTCATTGTCTGCTTATATGCCCCCTTTATTTATCCAACAGCTCTGACTTGGTGTACAGGGAGAACACTGTAAGAATGGCCCATGTTCTGAATTCTGTTGCTGTACATTTCAAAAGTGCTGAACAAATAGTTTTATTGAATACCTCCCATCTTAGCTCATTAATTTCTTATTTGAAATTACGGATTGCCTCGTATGCGGTTGTCATCCCCTTATGCAATAATTTCTACATCTCATTTGTCCGTAGAAACCACATTTGCAAGTCAGCCATATCAGCTATGTTTTTTTTAAAGGCAGTAAATGAGGCTGAATGAACTGTTTCACTGCCAGACAAGGCATCCCCTGATAGCCAGGTGTAGCAGTGGTAAGATGTTGAACTGCTGTTGGGACAGCTTTATGTAGGCTCAACAGTTTGTGTATCACAGTTTGGCACCGTTAAAGTGCAATGAGTGTTTAGTGTTGTGTTGTGGCTTTTGCTGGCATGCTTCCATTTAGACGACACAAGTCATATTTTAAAGATGAAACAGATATATATTTTTATACAATGATACAGAACCATGTGCGTGTGAGTCTTGTCTAGTGATAACAGCTACAGTGTTGAGTTGTCTGTTATATTCATAACATGTTATAACCCTGAAATTACATGTTATATCTCTGAAAGAACAGGTTATTACCCTGAAATAACATGTTATATCTCTGAAAGAACAGGTTATTACCCTGAAATTACATGTTATATCTCTGAAAGAACAGGTTATTACCCTGAAATAACATGTTATATCTCTGAATTAACAGGTTATTACCCTGAAATAACATGTCATATCTCTGAAAGAACAGGTTATTACCCTGAAATAGCATGTTATATCTCTGAATGAACAGGTTATTACCCTGAAATAACATGTTATATCTCTGAATTAACAGGTTATTACCCTGAAATAACATGTTATATCTCTGAATTAACAGGTTATTACCCTGAAATAACATGTTATATCTCTGAAAGAACAGGTTATTACCCTGAAATAACATGTTATATCTCTGAAAGAACAGGTTATTACCCTGAAATAACATGTTATATCTCTGAAAGAACAGGTTATTACCCTGAAATAACACGTTATATCTCTGAATGAACAGGTTATAACCTAACCCCTCGTCTATTGATGACAGGCAGAATGTTGTTCTTCCAGCCCTGTCCCCCAGCACCCCAGGATGGCTATCCTACTTGTATTATAACATGTTATAACCCTATAACCCCCAGTGTGTGGTATCTCATCTCGTGATAACAGCCACAGTGTTGGGTTTATGCGGCTCTGTCCGGCTATTCCCCCAACGCTGTCTCCATCGCCCCAGGATGGTTCTGATCTCCTTGGTCCTGAAACAGTAGATGAACGGGTTGGCCACCGGGGGGAACAGGCTGTAGAATAGAAGGACCACATCAGAACAAGTTGACTTTGTCAGTTGCCACGGAAAAAAAAATGTTTTTCTCCGTTTAACAAACACTAACACATCCCTGGAGCAGGTTTAATGTCCATTTGATTCGAACATAAATGAGTATTCTGCCCTTTTCCCCAACCCTAGACATGTGGCGCACCTCTCTAAACTGTGGTCTACCTACCTATAGATGAGGCTGAGGACGACGCGGAGATCAGGGGTAATTGTCAGGTTGGGCATGTAGGGCGTGGAGTAGACTATGAAGCGGGGGATGTAGTAGATAAGAATGAGACATCCCTGAGTACCACAGGTAGAGAAGGTTTTCCGTCTGCCCTGGGATAGAGACGAGAAAGTTGGAGAAAATCGCTCAGTGGGTTAGGGTTAGGACAGAGAGATATGGTGGTTTAGGGTTAGGAAAGCAAGATATGGTGAGTTAGGGGTTAAGACAGAGAGATATAGTGGGTTAGGACAGAGAGATGTGGTGGTTTAGGGGTTAGGACAGAGAGATGTGGTGGTTTAGGGTTAGGGCAGAGAGATATGGTGGGTTAGGGTTAGGGCAGAGAGCTATGGTGGTTTAGGGTTAGGGCAGAGAGACCCGGTGGGTTAGGGTTAGGGCAGAGAGACCCGGTGGGTTAGGGTTAGGGCAGAGAGATATAGTGGGTTAGGGCAGAGAGACCCAGTGGGTTAGGGTTAGGGCAGAGATATGCAGTGGGTTAGGGTTAGGGCAGAGAGATATGGTGGGTTAGGACAGAGAGACCCAGTGGGTTAGGGTTAGGGCAGAGATATGCAGTGGGTTAGGGTTAGGGCAGAGAGATGTAGTGGTTTAGGGTTAGGGCAGAGAGACACAGTGGGTTAGGGGTTAGGACAGAGAGATATAGTGGGTTAGGACAGAGAGATATAGTGGGTTAGGACAGAGAGATATGGTGGGTTAGGACAGAGAGATATGGTGGTTTAGGGTTAGGGCAGAGAGATATAGTGGGTAAGGACAGATATATTTAGTGGGTTAGGGTTAGGACAGAGAGATGTAGTGAGTTAGGGTTAGGACAGAGAGATATAGTGGGTTAGGGTTAGGACAGAGAGATGTAGTGGGTTAGGACAGAGAGATGTAGTGGGTTAGGACAGAGAGATATAGTGGGTTAGGACAGAGAGATATAGTGGGTTAGGGTTAGGACAGAGAGATATAGTGAGTTAGAACAGAGAGATGTAGTGGGTTTGGACAGAGAGATGCAGTGGGTTATGGGTTAGGGTTAGCGGAATGGGCTAGGGTTAGGCGTACGGTTTAGGACAGAGTACATGGAATTAGGGACACAGGCAGAGACCCCCCCCCAACCCCCTTCAACCCATACCCATCCAGCCCCCACCTTCCACACACACTGTCTCTGACCTGTGCGTTGGCCATGCGCATCACGGTGACGATGATGCTGATGTAGGAGAAGATGATAAGGGAGAGGGGGACGAGGAGGACAAACATGGCCAGCCCATAGGAGCTATTATTGATCGCCACCATGTTGGAACAGGACAGCCTAGTCAGTGCTACAGCATCACAGTAGACATGGAGGATACGGTTGGGACCACAGAATGACACTTTCTGGGAGATAAAAACAAACAAAGTCATTGTCAATGTCAACCCGGCCCAGATCCCAAAGTGCACCATAGGTTCTAAAGATCAGGTCAACGCAACGCTACTTTCTGGGAGGTGAAGAAGAGTTTAGAGAAGGTGTAGTGTCATTCCCAATCAATAAGATTCATTTATAGGCCTTTTTACACCAGTAATGTCCATTAAAAGACGAACATAGATCACAAAGAGCAAACAGAATCGTAGTGTCAAGGAAGTGGGTTTCCTGTCGCAACTTGTAGGCTTGTTTACGCGCCGCTGTGCGGATTGTTGTTAACCTTTCTTCGCTACCTGCCTACCTGCCTACCTGCCTACCTGCCTACCTGCCTACCTGCCAACTTTACGGTTTTAAAATACCGTTTTATATTTTTATTTTTCCCTCACTATTATTATATTATTATATTATTATTATATATTATATACTATTATATTTTCATTCAACTTTTTCACCCCGGACTCTTTATCTGGACGGGGTTCATCAGGACCTCCGCCAGTCGAAGCTAAGTAGTAACATTAATGTTATGCCTTCTAATTGCAGTCGCTGTACTCATAATATACAGGAGAAATATCGCCTTATGGCGAGGATAGCTGTGCTGCAAGCCCAGCTTCAGACACAATCGTTAGGCAAGGGTAATTAAGTGTAGGAAAGGATGAAACAGCGTCTGTGCCACCAATAAATGCAGAGAGTAAAATATAAATCCCCTCGCATGGTCCCCGCAGCCGGACAACTTTCCAATGGCTTCTGGAGGGAAATGCTGTAGGAATGCTCAACCGGTGTCGCTCATTCAGCCCACAGAAACTTTCAACAGGTTTTCCCTATTAAGAAACGGGTCGGAGTCAGAGGCCGAGCCTTCTCTGGTCTCTGCTCCTCCCGTTACGGGGTCTGAGACGCCGAAGCCTCCCACCATTAGCTCTGACAAATTGAAAACTCTAGTCATTGGCGACTCCATTACCCGCAGTATTAGACTTAAAATGAATCATCCAGCGATCATACACTGTTTACCAGGGGGCAGGGCTACCGACGTTAAGGCTAATCTGAAGATGGTGCTGGCTAAAGCTAAAACTGGCGAGTGTAGAGAGTATAGGGATATTGTTATCCACGTCGGCACCAACAATGTTAGGATGAAACAGTCAGAGGTCACCAAGAGCAACATAGCTTCAGCGTGTAAATCAGCTAGAAAGATGTGTCGGCATTGAGTAATTGTCTCTGGCCCCCTCCCAGTTATGAGCTCTACAGCAGAGTCTCACAACTCAATCGCTGGTTGAAAACTGTTTTCTGCCCCTCCCAAAAGATGGCATTTGTCGATAATTGGCCCTCTTTCTGGGACTCACCCACAAACAGGACCAAGCCTGGCCTGTTGAGGAGTGACGGACTCCGTCCTAGCTGGAGGGGTGCTCTCATCTTATCTACGAACATAGACAGGGCTCTAACTCCCCTAGCTCCACAATGAGATAGGGTGCAGGCCAGGCAGCAGGCTGACTGAAACATGGCTTGAGCCTGATGAATTTACTGTGTTAAATGAGGCCTCGCCTCCTGGTTACACAAGTGACCGTAACATTCACGATAGCAAATTTCAATTGACAAAAAAAAGAAGCTTCTAGTCATGAAATCTATGCAGCCTACTCCATCACTTTTTATAGCTACTGTTTACAGGCCTCCTGGGCCGTATACAGCGTTCCTCACTGAGATCCCTGAATTCCTATCAGACCTTGAAGTCATGATAATATTCTAACTTTTGGTGACTTCAATATTCACGTGGAAAAGTCCACAGACCCACTCCAAAAGGCTTTCGAAGCCATCATCGACTCAGTGGGTTTTGTCCAACATGTCTCTGGACCCACTCACTGTCACAGTCATACTCTGGACCGAGTTTTGTCCCAAGGAATAAATGTTGTGGATCTTAATGTTTTTCCTCATAATCCTGGACTATCGGACCACCATTTTATTACGTTTGCAATCACAAAAAAAAATCTGCTCAGACCCCAACCAAGGAGTATCAAAAGTAGTGCTATAAATTCTCTGACAACCCAAAGATTCCTAGATGCCCTTCCAGACTCCCTCCACCTACCAAGGACGCCAGAGAACAACAATTGATTAACCACTTAACTGAGGAACTCAATTTAACCTTCCGTAATACCCTAGATGCAGTCGCACCCCTAAAAACAAAAAACATTTGTCATAAGAAACTAGCTCCCTGGTATACAGAAAATAACCGTGCTCTGAAGCAAGCTTCCAGAAAATTGGACCGAAAATGGCGCCACACCAAACTGGAAGTCTTCCGACTAGCTTGGAAAGACAGTACCGTGCAGTATCAAAGAGCCCTTACTGCTGCTCCATCATCCTATTTTTCCAACTTAATTGAGGAAAATAAGAACAATCCGAAATGTTTTTTTTTTTGGTACTGTCGCAAAGCTAACTAAAAAGCAGCATTCCCCAAGAGAGGATGGCTTTCACTTCAGCAGTGATAAATTGATGAACTTCTTTGAGGAAAAAGATGATGATCATTAGACAGCAAATTACGGACTCCTCTTTAAATCTGCATATTCCTCCAAAGTTAAGTTGTCCTGAGTCTGCACAACACTGCCAGGACCTAGGACCAAGGGAGACACTCAAGTGTTTTTGTACTATATCACTTGACACAATGATAAAAATAATCATGGCCTCTAAACCTTCAAGCTGCATACTGGACCCTATTCCAACTAAACTACTGAAAGAGCTGCTTCCTGTGCTTGGCCCTCCTATGTTGAACATAATAAACGGCTCTCTATCCACCGGATGTGTACCAAACTCACTAAAAGTGGCAGTAATAAAGCCTCTCTTGAAATAGCCAAACCTTGACCCAGAAAATATTAAAAACTATCGGCCTATATCAAATCTCCAATTCCTCTCAAAAAAAAGCTGTTGCGCAGTAATTCACTGCCTTCCTGAAGACAAACAATGTATACAAAACGCTTCAGTCTGGTTTTAGACCCCATCAGAGCACTGAGACTGCACTTGTGAAGGTGGTAAATTACCATTTAATGGTGTCAGACCGAGGCTCTGCATCTGTCCTCGTGCTCCAAGACCTTAGTGCTGCTTTTGATACCATCGATCATCACATTCTTTTGGAGAGATTGGAAACCCAAATTGGTCTACATGGACAAGTTCTGGCCTGGTTTAGATCTTATCTGTCGGAAAGAAATCAGTTTGTCTCTGTAGATGGTTTGTCCTCTGACAAATCAATGGTATATTTCAGTGTTCATCAAAGCTCTGTTTTAGGACCACTATTATTTTCACTGTATATTTTACCTCTTGGTGATGTCATTCGGAAACACGATGTAAACTTTCACTATTCGGACGACACACAGTTGTACATTTCGATGAAACATGGCGAAGCCCCAAAAATGCCCTCCCTGGAAGCCTGTGTTTCAGACATAAGGAAGTGGATGACGACAAATTTAAAAGTTTAAAACTAGGACAAAACAGAGATGCTAGTTCTAGGTCCCAAGAAACAAAGAGAACTTCTGTTGAATCTGACAATTAATCTTGATGGTTGTACAGTCGTCTCAAATAAAACTGTGAAGGACCTCAGATTTACTCTGGACCCTGATCTCTCTTTTGACGAACATATCAAGACTGTTTCAAGGACAGCTTACTTCCATCTACGTAACATTGCAAAAACAAATTATAAATACGTTTGATTGATTGATTGATTGATTGGAGGAACAACTTCCTAGGAGGAGAACAAGTTGAGACCCAATTTAAAGGCTCATAGGCCCATCCTCCCCTGGGATGCTCGCATCGATGAGGCAGAGTCCATTCGGTGTTGTGATTCTGAACAATCAGAGATTCAGCAACAATAATTCTAGGTCTGACTATGTCTGACAGAGCTCATAGGCCCATCCTCCCCGGGATGCTCGCATCGATGAGGCAGAGTCCATTCGGTGTTGTGATTCTGAACAATCAGAGATTTAGCAACAATAATTCTAGGTTTTCTATTTTCTATTCTATGTTTTGATTGGTGTTACGTCCATGCTAATGTGGCTGATGTTCTCTAGCTATCCAACAAAACTGTAGCGATGTATTTGAGAGACAACAATTGTTCATTTATGTGCAATTCATTTGGAGACTAAATCTAGTTTCCCCAATAGTGGCACACATGCTTAACAACCAAGCCATCAATATCATGACAGTACCCTGCTGAAGTCTATGGTGACGATGCCAGGTGCCACTTGGGCTGATATCCAGGAAAAGACTGTTAGACCACTCATTGTCCGGTTGGTCATCAACATAGGATATCTGGAGAGGAGAGAGCAGGGGACGGAGGGAGAGAGATGGAGAGAGGGAGGTATGGGGGAGAGAAGAGAGAGAGAGAGAGAGAGAGAGAGAGAGAGAGAGATGGATGGGGAGCAGGGGAGAGAAGATGAGAGTGAGAGTGAGAGGGGGAGAGAAGTTGAGAGTGAGATGGGGAAGAGGAAGGTATGGGGGAGAGAAGAAGAGAGAGAGAGGGATGGTGAGAGGGGGAGAGAAGATGAGAGTGAGATGGGGAAGAGGAAGGTATGGGGGGAGAGAAGAAGAGAGAGAGTGAGAGAGGGATGGTGAGAGGGGGAGAGAAGATGAGAGAGTGAGATGGAGAAAGGAAGGTATGGGGGAGAGAAGAAGAGGGGGAGAGAGAGGGATGGTGAGATGGGGAGAGAAGAAGAGGGAAAGAAAGAGGGATGGGGAGAGGACCAAAAAAATAATTAATTCTCCCATTTCACTTGTATGTATTTTTCATCAATGACATCATAACTCATATTAATGAGATATTGTTGTTGTTACCTGATAGCCAGGTACCGGCCCAAAGCCATGGTTATCATGATGAGAGGGTTAAGGTTAGGGGTAGGGGGAATAGGAGATACCTAGTCAGTTGTACAACTGAATGCAATCAACTGAAATGTGTCTTCTGCATTTAACCCAACCCCTCTGAATCAGAGAGGTGTGGGGTGCTACCTTAATATAGATCTATGTTACCTGAGAGGGTGACATATTCCCAGGTACCGGTCCATAGCCATGGTCATCATAATGAGAGAGTTAGGTTTAGGGTTATATAGATCTATGTTACCTGAGAGGGTGACAAATTGCCAGGTACCGGTCCATAGCCATGGTCAACATAATGAGAGAGTTGAGCGTTCCAAAATAGTGGATCATTTGTTCCTGGAACATGCAGGTATGGAAGGAGATCCTCCCGTCGTTCCACCACCACCGAGCTATCAGATTGGGAAGGGCCACTGTGGCAAAACCTAGAGAGGTGGGAAGGGGAGAGGAGGGGGAAGGAGAGGTGGGAAGGGGAGAGGAGGGAGGAGGAGAGGAGAGGTGGGAAATGGAGAGGAGGGGGAAGGAGAGGTGGGAAGGGTGGAGGAGGGGGAAGGAGAGGTGGGGAGTAGAGGAGAGGCGGGAAAGGGAGATGTGGGATGGGGAGAGGAGGGGGGAGGAGAGGTGAGTAGGGGAGAGGTGGGGAGTAGAGGAGAGGCGGGATGGGGAGAGGAGGGGGGAGTAGAGGCGGGATGTTGAGAGGAGGAGGGAGGGTGGAGGAGACCACATTAGACTATTGAGACAGACAGGTAGGGAAGGAGATCCTCCCGTCGTTCCACCAGTATCGGATTATCAACGGGCCAACACTCCTCCTGTGGAAACACTCGGGACCTAGAGTTGTAGCCACTGACTCTACGAGGGAAAATAGACACAGCGACCCTGTTAAAATTGCCTTCATTGGATGGAAGTAATCACCGATTAAAGAATACAAATACTGACTGTGACGTCAGAGAGGGACTCTCCGCGTGATTAAAGGAGGCAGGTATTGGGACATATTTTAACAGCACACTCTTTCTCTCATGAGCTCGCCTCTCTCATTGATGGCTGTGCCCAGCGAGACACATTTAAACTCCCTCAGCAGTCACATTGGGGAAGGAAGGAGCAAGACAGAGTTCACATTTAAAAAGAACAGACATTCTAACATGACTCCTATATCTGACAGAACCAGGCTGAGTATATTACCTATATCTGACAGAACCCAGCTGATTATCTTACCTATATCTGACAGAACCAGGCTGAGCATATTACCTATATCTGACAGAACCAGGCTGAGCATATTACCTATATCTGACAGAACCAGGCTGAGTATCTTACCTATATCTGACAGAACCAGGCTGAGTATCTTACCTATATCTGACAGAACCAGGCTGAGTATCTTACCTGTATCTGACAGAACCAGGCTGTGTATCTTACCTATATCTGACAGAACCAGGCTGAGCATATTACCTATATCTGACAGAACCAGGCTGAGCATATTACCTATATCTGACAGAACCAGGCTGAGTATCTTACCTATATCTGACAGAGCCAGGCTGAGTATATTACCTATATCTGACAGAACCAGGCTGAGTATATTACCTATATCTGACAGAGCCAGGCTGAGTATATTACCTATATCTGACAGAGCCAGGCTGAGCATGATGATGTACATGGGTTTCTGCAGGCTGTGCTCCAGGGCAAACAGCACAACCAGCAGGAAGTTCCCCGCCACCGTGGTCACATAGACACAGAAGAAGAACCAGGCCACCAGCTGGAAGAAGGATGGATGGAGCCCCGGGAAGCCCACGATCACAAACTCTGACACACGCGTGTAGTTCTCATCTCCCTCAAACATACTCTATTGGGGAAGGTGGGGAGAGACAAAATCAGAGAGAAAACCTCTCATACATGAAGATAGATAGAGACACTAAAGCCGGTCCTGAAATGGTTAATTACTCATCTAAAATAGTTTCAGCTGCAGGAGAGAGGGAGAGAGAGAGAGAGAGAGAGAGGGAAAGAGTGAGGGAGAGGGATGTTGAAGACCCTGTTTGATCTCTCTCCATCCTTACCTCCCACGTAACATACATGAAGTGACACAAATATAAAGAGCCAGTCTACATCTCTCCATCCTTACCTCCCTCCCAACCAGAGCCCCCAGAGGTGTGTGCCGTGTCCCGTTCTGTACCTCCCAGCCTTATACCCAGCAAGCCCTTTTGACAGGACAGCCAACAGCCAATAAAAAACCTGCCCTCTGCTGATGTCACTGTTGTCACTCCACTCATGTCCCTCACAGATCATTTCATCCCTGGCCATCCCTCTCTAGGGCTGGGCAAGTCTTCTCTATCTAAACAGATATGGTGTAATGTGAACACGGTGTAATGTGTAATGTGAACATGGTGTAATGTGAACATGGTGTAATGTGAACACGGTGTAATGTGAACATGGTGTAATGTGAACATGGTGTAATGTGAACATGGTGTAATGTGTAATGTGAACATGGTGTAATGTGAACATGGTGTAATGTGAACATGGTGTAATGTGAACATGGTGTAATGTGAACATGGTGAAATGTGAACACGGTGTAAAATGTGAACATGGTGTAATGTGAACACGGTGTAATGTGAAACATGGTGTGAACATGGTGTAATGTGAACATGGTGTAATGTGTACATGGTGTAATGTGTAATGTGAACATGGTGTAATGTGTAATGTGAACATGGTGTAATGTGAACATGGTGTAATGTGAACATGGTGTAATGTGAACACGGTGTAATGTGAACATGGTGTAATGTGAACATGGTGTAATGTGAACATGGTGTAATGTGAACATGGTGTAATGTGAACATGGTGTAATGTGAACATGGTGTAATGTGTAATGTGAACATGGTGTAATGTGAACATGGTGTAATGTGAACATGGTGTAATGTGAACATGGTGTAATGTGAACATGGTGTAATGTGAACATGGTGTAATGTGAACATGGTGTAATGTGAACATGGTGTAATGTGTAATGTGAACATGGTGTAATGTGAACATGGTGTAATGTGAACATGGTGTAATGTGAACATGTGTAACATGGTGAACATGGTGTAATGTGAACATGGTGTAATGTGTAATGTGAACATGGTGTAATGTGAACATGGTGTAATGTGAACATGGTGTAATGTGTAATGTGAACATGGTGTAATGTGAACATGGTGTAATGTGTAATGTGAACATGGTGTAATGTGAACATGGTGTAATGTGAACATGGTGTAATGTGTAATGTGAACATGGTGTAATGTGAACATGGTGTAATGTGAACATGGTGTAATGTGAACACGGTGTAATGTGTAATGTGAACATGGTGTAATGTGAACATGGTGTAATGTGTAATGTGAACATGGTGTAATGTGAACATGGTGTAATGTGTATGAACATGGTGTAATGTGAACATGGTGTAATGTGAACACGGTGTGTGAACATGGTGTAATGTGAACACGGTGGTGTAATGTGAACACGGTGTAATGTGTAATGTGAACATGGTGTAATGTGAACATGGTGTAATGTGTAATGTGAACATGGTGTAATGTGTAATGTGAACATGGTGTAATGTGAACATGGTGTAATGTGTAATGTGAACATGGTGTAATGTGAACACGGTGTAATGTGTAATGTGAACATGGTGTAATGTGAACATGGTGTAATGTGAACATGGTGTAATGTGTAATGTGAACATGGTGTAATGTGAACATGGTGTAATGTGAACATGGTGTAATGTGAACATGGTGTAATGTGAACATGGTGTAATGTGAACATGGTGTAATGTGTAATGTGAACATGTGAACATGGTGTAATGTGAACATGGTGTAATGTGTAATGTGAACATGGTGTAAAACATGGTGTAATGTGAACATGGTGTAATGTGTAATGTGAACATGGTGTAATGTGAACATGGTGGTGTGAACATGGTGTAATGTGAACATGGTGTAATGTGAACATGGTGTAATGTGAACATGGTGTAATGTGAACATGGTGTGAACATGGTGTAATGTGAACATGGTGTAATGTGTAATGTGAACATGGTGTAATGTGAACATGGTGTAATGTGAACATGGTGTAATGTGAACATGGTGTAATGTGAAATGTGTGTAATGGTGTAATGTGAACACGGTGTGAACATGGTGTAATGTGAACATGGTGTAATGTGAACATGGTGTAATGTGTAATGTGAACATGGTGTAATGTGAACATGGTGTAATGTGAACATGGTGTAATGTGAACATGGTGTAATGTGAACATGGTGTAATGTGTAATGTGAACATGGTGTAATGTGTAATGTGAACATGGTGTAATGTGAACATGGTGTAATGGTGTAATGTGAACATGGTGTAATGTGTAATGTGAACATGGTGTAATGTGAAACATGGTGTAATGTGTAACATGGTGTAAACATGGTGTAAATGTGAACATGGTGTAATGTGAACATGGTGTGAAATGTGTAATGTGAACATGGTGTAATGTGTAATGTGAACATGGTGTAATGTGAACATGGTGTAATGTGAACATGGTGTAATGGTGTAATGTGAACATGGTGTAATGTGAACATGGTGTAATGTGAACATGGTGTAATGTGAACATGGTGTAATGTGTAATCACGAACATGGTGTAATGTGAACATGGTGTAATGTGAACATGGTGTAATGTGAACACAGTGTGTGAACATGGTGTAATGTGAAACATGGTGTAATGTGAACATGGTGTAATGTGAACATGGTGTAATGTGAACATAGTGTAATGTGTAATGTGAACATGGTGTAGTGTGTAATGTGAACACGGTGTAATGTGAACACGGTGTAATGTGAACACGGTGTAATGTGTAATGTGAACATGGTGTAATGTGAACATGGTGTAATGTGAACACGGTGTAATGTGAACATGGTGTAATGTGAACACGGTGTAATGTGTAATGTGAACATGGTGTAATGTGAACATGGTGTAATGTGAACATGGTGTAATGTGTAATGTGAACATGGTGTAATGTGTAATGTGAACATGGTGTAATGTGAACATGGTGTAATGTGAACATGGTGTAATGTGTAATGTGAACATGGTGTAATGTGAACATGGTGTAATGTGTAATGTGAACACGGTGTAATGTGAACATGGTGTAATGTGAACATGGTGTAATGTGAACACGGTGTAATGTGTAATGTGAACATGGTGTAATGTGAACATGTGTAATGTGTAATGTGAACATGGTGTAATGTGAACATGGTGTAATGTGTAATGTGAACATGGTGTAATGTGAACATGGTGTAATGTGAACATGGTGTAATGTGTAATGTGAACATGGTGTAATGTGAACATGGTGTAATGTGTAATGTGAACATGGTGTAATGTGAACATGGTGTAATGTGTAATGTGAACATGGTGTAATGTGAACATGGTGTAATGTGAACATGGTGTAATGTGTAATGTGAACATGGTGTAATGTGAACACATGTGTCTAATGTGAACATGTGTGTGAACATGGTGTAACATGTAATGTGAACATGGTGTAATGTGAACATGGTGTAATGTGAACATGTGAACATGTGTAATGTGAACATGGTGTAATGTGAACATGGTGTAATGTGAACATGTGAACATGGTGTAATGTGAACATGGTGTAATGTGAACATGAACATGTAATGTGAACATGGTGTAATGTGAAATGTGAACATGGTGTAATGTGAACATGGTGTAATGTGAACATGGTGTGAACATGGTGTAATGTGAACATGGTGTAATGTGAACATGGTGTAATGTGAACATGTGTAATGTGTAATGTGAACATGGTGTAATGTGTAATGTGAACATGGTGTAATGTGAACATGAACATGGTGTAATGTGAACATGGTGTAATGTGAACATGGTGTGTAATGTGAACATGGTGTAATGTGAACATGGTGTAATGTGAACATGGTGTAATGTGAACATGGTGTAAATGTGAACATGGTGTAATGTGTAATGTGAACATGGTGTAATGTGTAATGTGCATGGTGTGTAATGTGAACATGGTGTAATGTGAACATGGTGTAATGTGAACATGGGTGTGTAAACATGGTGTAATGTGAACATGGTGTAATGTGAACATGGTGTAATGTGAACATGGTGTAATGTGAACATGGTGTAATGTGTAATGTGAACATGTGTGAACATGTGTAATGTGAACATGGTGTAATGTGAACATGGTGTAATGTGAACATGGTGTAATGTGAACATGGTGTAATGTGAACATGGTGTAATGTGAACACGGTGTAATGTGAACATGGTGTAATGTGAACACAGTGTAATGTGAACATGGTGTAATGTGTAATGTGAACACGGTGTAATGTGTAATGTGAACACAGTGTAATGTGAACATGGTGTAATGTGAACATGGTGTAATGTGAACACGGTGTAATGTGAACATAGTGTAATGTGTAATGTGAACACGGTGTAGTGTGTAATGTGAACACGGTGTAATGTGAACACGGTGAACACGGTGTAATGTGTAATGTGAACATGTGTGTAATGTGAACATGGTGTAATGTGAACATGGTGTAATGTGTAATGTGAACATGGTGTAATGTGAACATGGTGTAATGTGAACATGGTGTAATGTGAATGTGTGTAATGTGAACATGGTGTAATGTGTAATGTGAACATGGTGTAATGTGTAATGTGAACATGGTGTAATGTGAACATGGTGTAATGTGAACATGGTGTAATGTGAACATGGTGTAATGTGTAATGTGAACATGGTGTAATGTGAACATGGTGTAATGTGAACATGGTGTAATGTGTAATGTGAACATGGTGTAATGTGAACATGGTGTAATGTGAACATGGTGTAATGTGAACACGGTGTAATGTGAACATGGTGTAATGTGAACATGGTGTAATGTGAACATGGTGTAATGTGAACATGGTGTAATGTGAACATGGTGTAATGTGTAATGTGAACACGGTGTAATGTGTAATGTGAACACAGTGTAATGTGAACATGGTGTAATGTGAACACGGTGTAATGTGAACATAGTGTAATGTGTAATGTGAACATGGTGTAATGTGAACACGGTGTAATGTGAACACGGTGTAATGTGTAATGTGAACATGGTGTAATGTGAACATGGTGTAATGTGAACACGGTGTAATGTGAACATGGTGTGAACATGGTGTAATGTGAACATGGTGTAATGTGAACATGGTGTAATGTGAACATGGTGTAATGTGAACATGGTGTAATGTGAACATGGTGTAATGTGAACATGTGTGTAATGTGAACATGGTGTAATGTGAACATGTGTAATGTGTACATGTGTAATGTGAACATGGTGTAATGTGTGAACATGGTGTAATGTGAACATGGTGTAATGTGAACATGGTGTAATGTGAAATGGTGTAATGTGAACATGGTGGTGTAATGTGAACATGGTGTAATGTGAACATGGTGAACATGGTGTAATGTGAACATGGTGTAATGTGTAATGTGAACATGGTGTAATGTGAACATGGTGTAATGTGAACATGGTGTAATGTGAACATGGTGTAATGTGATGTGAACATGTGAACATGGTGTAATGTGAACATGGTGTGAACATGGTGAACATGGTGTAATGTGAACATGTGTAATGTAATGTGAACATGGTGTGGTGTAATGTGAACATGGTGTAATGTGTAATGTGAACATGGTGTAATGTGTAATGTGAACATGGTGTAATGTGAACATGGTGTAATGTGAACATGGTGTAATGTGAACATGGTGTAATGTGTAATGTGAACATGGTGTAATGTGAACATGGTGTAATGTGAACATGGTGTAATGTGAACATGGTGTAATGTGAACATGGTGTAATGTGAACATGGTGTAATGTGTAATGTGAACATGGTGTAATGTGAACATGGTGTAATGTGTAATGTGAACATGGTGTAATGTGAACATGGTGTAATGTGAACATGGTGTAATGTGTAATGTGAACATGGTGTAATGTGAACATGGTGTAATGTGAACATGTGAACATGTGTAATGTGAACATGGTGTAATGTGAACATGGTGTAATGTGAACATGGTGAACATGGTGTGAACACGGTGTAATGTGAACATGGTGTAATGTGTAATGTGAACATGGTGTAATGTGAACATGGTGTAATGTGAACATGGTGTAATGTGAACATGGTGTAATGTGTAATGTGAACATGGTGTAATGTGAACATGGTGTAATGTGAACACGGTGTAATGTGAACATGGTGTAATGTGAACATGGTGTAATGTGAACATGGTGTAATGTGAACATGGTGTAATGTGTAATGTGAACATGGTGTAATGTGTAATGTGAACATGGTGTAATGTGAACATGGTGTAATGTGAACATGGTGTAATGTGTAATGTGAACATGGTGTAATGTGAACATGGTGTAATGTGAACATGGTGTAATGTGAACATGGTGTAATGTGAACATGGTGTAATGTGAACATGGTGTAATGTGAACACGGTGTAATGTGTAATGTGAACATGGTGTAATGTGAACATGTGTAATGTGAACATGGTGTAATGAACATGGTGTAATGTGAACATGGTGTAATGTGAACATGGTGTAATGTGAAAATGTGAACATGGTGTAATGTGAACATGGTGGTGTAATGTGAACATGTGTAATGTGTGAACATGGTGTAATGTGAACATGGTGTAATGTGTAATGTGTAATGTGAACATGGTGTAATGTGAACATGGTGTAATGTGAACATGGTGTAATGTGAACATGGTGAACATGGTGTAATGTGAACATGGTGTAATGTGTGAACATGTGTAATGTGAACATGGTGTAATGTGAACATGGTGTAATGTGTAATGTGAACATGGTGTGTGAACATGGTGTAATGTGAACATGGTGTAATGTGAACATGGTGTAATGTGAACATGGTGTAATGTGAACATGGTGTAATGTGAACATGGTGTAATGTGTAATGTGAACATGGTGTAATGTGAACATGGTGTAATGTGAACATGGTGTAATGTGTAATGTGAACATGGTGTAATGTGAACATGGTGTAATGTGTAATGTGAACATGGTGTAATGTGAACATGGTGTAATGTGAACATGGTGTAATGTGTAATGTGAACATGGTGTAATGTGAACATGGTGTAATGTGAACATGGTGTAATGTGTGTAATGTGTAATGTGAACATGGTGTAATGTGAACATGGTGTAATGTGTAATGTGAACATGGTGTAATGTGAACATGGTGTAATGTGAACATGGTGTAATGTGAACATGGTGTAATGTGTAATGTGAACATGGTGTAATGTGAACATGGTGTAATGTGAACATGGTGTAATGTGTAATGTGAACATGGTGTAATGTGAACATGGTGTAATGTGAACATGGTGTAATGTGAACATGGTGTACATGTGTAATGTGTGGTGAACATGGTGTAATGTGAACATGGTGTAATGTGAACATGGTGTAATGTGAACATGGTGTAATGTGAAACATGTAATGGTGTAATGTGAACATGGTGTAATGTGAACATGGTGTAATGTGAACATGTGAACATGGTGTAATGTGAACATGGTGTAATGTGAACATGGTGTAATGTGTAATGTGAACATGGTGTAATGTGAATGTGGTGTAATGGTGTAATGTGAACATGGTGTAATGTGAACATGGTGTAATGTGTAATGTGAACATGGTGTAATGTGAACATGGTGTAATGTGAACATGGTGTAATGTGAAATGTGAACATGGTGTAATGTGTGTAATGGTGTGAACATGTGTAATGTGAACATGTGTAATGTGAACATGGTGTGAACATGGTGTAATGTGAACATGGTGTAATGTGTAATGTGAACATGGTGTAATGTGTAATGTGAACATGTGTAATGTGAACATGGTGTAATGTGAACATGGTGTAATGTGAACATGGTGTAATGTGAACATGGTGGTGTAATGTGAACATGGTGTAATGTGAACATGTGTAATGTGAACATGGTGTAATGTGAACATGGTGTAATGTGAACATGGTGTGTGTAATGTGAACACGGTGTAATGTGAACATGGTGTAATGTGTAATGTGAACATGGTGTAATGTGAACATGGTGTGAACATGGTGTAATGTGAACATGGTGTAATGTGTAATGTGAACATGGTGTAATGTGAACATGGTGTAATGTGAACATGGTGTAATGTGAACATGGTGTAATGTGAACACGGTGTAATGTGTAATGTGAACATGGTGTAATGTGTAATGTGAACATGGTGTAATGTGAACATGGTGTAATGTGTAATGTGAACATGGTGTAATGTGAACATGGTGTAATGTGTAATGTGAACATGGTGTAATGTGAACATGGTGTAATGTGAACATGGTGTAATGTGTAATGTGAACATGGTGTAATGTGAACATGGTGTAATGTGAACATGGTGTAATGTGTAATGTGAACATGGTGTAATGTGAACATGGTGTAATGTGTAATGTGAACACGGTGTAATGTGAACATGGTGTAATGTGTAATGTGAACATGGTGTAATGTGAACATGGTGTAATGTGAACATGGTGTAATGTGAACATGGTGTAATGTGTAATGTGAACATGGTGTAATGTGAACATGGTGTTATGTGAACATGGTGTAACGTGAACACGATGTAATGTGAACACGGTGTAATGTGTAATGTGAACATGGTGTAATGTGAACATGGTGTAATGTGAACATGGTGTAATGTGTAATGTGAACATGGTGTAATGTGAACATGGTGTAATGTGAACATGGTGTAATGTGTAATGTGAACATGGTGTAATGTGAACATGGTGTAATGTGAACACGGTGTAATGTGTAATGTGAACATGGTGTAATGTGTAATGTGAACATGGTGTAATGTGAACATGGTGTAATGTGAACATGGTGAACATGGTGTAATGTGAACATGGTGTAATGTGAACATGGTGTAATGTGAACATGGTGTAATGTGAACATGGTGTAATGTGAACATGGTGTAATGTGAACATGGTGTAATGTGAACATGGTGTAATGTGAACATGGTGTAATGTGTAATGTGAACATGTAATGTGAACATGGTGTAATGTGAACATGGTGTAATGTGTAATGTGAACATGGTGTAATGTAATGTGAACATGGTGTAATGTGAACATGGTGTAATGTGAACATGTGAACATGGTGTAATGTGAACATGGTGTAATGTGAACATGGTGTAATGTGAACATGGTGTAATGTGTAATGTGAACATGTGTAATGTGAACATGGTGTGAACATGGTGTAATGTGAAATGTGAACATGGTGTAATGTGAACATGGTGTAATGTGAACATGGTGTAATGTGTAATGTGAACATGGTGTAATGTGAACATGGTGGTGTAATGTGAACATGGTGTAATGTGAACATGGTGTAATGTGTAATGTGAACATGGTGTAATGTGAACATGGTGTAATGTGAAATGTGAACAATGTGAACATGGTGTAATGTGAACATGGTGTAATGTGAACATGGTGTAATGTGTAATGTGAACATGGTGTAATGTGAACATGGTGTAATGTGAACATGGTGTAATGTGTGAACATGTAATGTGAACACGGTGTAATGTGAACATGGTGTAATGTGAACATGGTGTAATGTGAACATGGTGTAATGTGAACATGGTGTAATGTGAACACGGTGTAATGTGTAATGTGAACATGGTGTAATGTGAACATGGTGTAATGTGAACATGGTGTAATGTGTAATGTGAACATGGTGTAATGTGAACATGGTGTAATGTGAACATGGTGTAATGTGAACACGGTGTAATGTGAACACGGTGTAATGTGTAATGTGAACACGGTGTAATGTGTAATGTGAACATGGTGTAATGTGAACACGGTGTAATGTGTAATGTGAACATGGTGAATGTGAACATGGTGTAATGTGTAATGTGAACATCGTGTAATGTGAACATGGTGTAATGTGAACATGGTGTAATGTGTAATGTGAACATGGTGTAATGTGTAATGTGAACATGGTGTAATGTGAACATGGTGTAATGTGAACATGGTGTAATGTGAACATGGTGTAATGTGAACATGGTGTAATGTGAACATGGTGTAATGTGAACACGGTGTAATGTGTAATGTGAACATGGTGTAATGTGTAATGTGAACATGGTGTAATGTGTAATGTGAACATGGTGTAATGTGAACATGGTGTAATGTGTAATGTGAACATGGTGTAATGTGAACATGGTGTAATTTGAACACGGTGTATTGTGAACATGGTGTAATGTGAACACGGTGTAATGTGTAATGTGAACATGGTGTAATGTGAACACGGTGTAATCTGAACATGGTGTAATGTGAACACGGTGTAATGTGAACATGGTGTAATGTGAACATGGTGGTGTAATGTGAACACGGTGTAATCTGAACATGGTGTAATGTGTAATGTGAACACGGTGTAATGTGAACACGGTGTAATGTGTAATGTGAACACGGTGTAATGTGAACACGGTGTAATGTGTAATGTGAACATGGTGTAATGTGAACACGGTGTAATGTGTAATGTGAACACGCTCTTATTTAGAAGACATTTTCATACAACCCCAACCGTTGCACCTCTCCCACTACATTGGTGGCAGCGGGGGGATCACTCCATGAGTCTCGGGAGGCATTAGAGAATCGTGTACGTGTTTGGAGCTTGGTGCACAGCGATGGCTAAAGGGCCAATCTGTAGTTCAAACAATAATGAAGTGGCCAGCCCCACCACATGTTTTGATAAACAGCTGAGGGATGGGCCTGGAGAAATACAACCATTCTGTGAAAAATATTTTAATGCAGCGTACGGTAAATGATGGTGTATTGTGGGAAGGTTTTGTGGGCTGGGTTTGTATTTGTATTTATATCCCTAACCCTTTATTCTTGATCAATAATTCTGATTCGGACGATTTGTGATTATTTTATTTTCTATTTAACTGGCACTGTCATTTGTTTGGGGATGAATCACTGTGTGAGTCTTGAGTCCAAGGGGGGAATGGTAAAAGGGTAGAAAAATGAATGAATGAAACAATCACCGCAGAAATCTGTTCCCAACGTCTAAGTTTGTAAATATGTAAATGATTTTTGTTCACATGCTTGTAAAATAAAATGAAAGATATGTTGGTAATGGTTGACAGCTACTCCAAATGTATTAAAGCCTTCCCACCGTGGGAAGCCCAGAAGTAGATGACCCCGCAGACCTGAACGTGGACTCGGATGACCCCGCAGACCTGAATGTGGACTCTGATGACCCCGCAGACCTGACCTTGGACTCTGATGACCCCGCAGACCTGACCTTGGACTCTGATGACCCCGCAGACCTGAACGAGGACTCTGATGACCCCGCAGACCTGAACGAGGACTCTGATGACCCCGCAGACCTGAACGTGGACTCTGATGACCCCGCAGACCTGAACTTGGACTCTGATGACCCCACAGACCTGAATGTGGACTCTGATGACCCTGCAGACCTGACCTTGGACTCTGATGACCCCGCAGACCTGAACGTGGACTCTGATGACCCCCCGACCTGAACGTGAACGTGGACCTCTGATGACCCCACAGACCTGAACGTGGACTCTGATGACCCCGCAGACCTAAACGTGGACTCTGATGACCCCGCAGACCTGACCTTGGACTCTGATGACCCCGTCGACCTGACCTTGTACTCTGATGACCCCGCAGACCTGACCGTGGACACTAATGACCCCGCCCATTTCCTGTTGCATCACGTTGATGGCAGAGTCAGTGTTTGGCTTAAGCAGTATGAATCCCATGGACCTATCCTGCCTGATGTCAACGGTACAGGCTGGGGGCGATGCAGTACCACCGTCGAATCTGCAATAACTGCATAATGCCATCGCATAGACCAACATCCCTGTGGAGCATTTCCTACTTGTAGAATCCATGCCTTAAAGAATTCAAGCTGTTCTGGAGGCAAAGGTGGGTCCGACCCGGTATTATTATTATTTTTATTTCATCTTTTTTTTCACCTTTATTTAACCAGGTAGGCAAGTTGAGAACAAGTTCTCATTTACAATTGTGACCTGGCCGAGATAAAGCAAAGCAGTTCGACACATACAACGACACAGAGTTACACATGGAGTAAAGCAAACATACAGTCAATAATACAGTATAAACAAGTCTATATACGATGTGAGCAAATGAGGTGAGATAAGGGAGGTAAAGGCAAAAAAAGGCCATGGTGGCATAGTAAATACAATATAGCAAGTAAAACACTGGAATGGTAGATTTGAAGTGGAAGAATGTGCAAAGTAGAAATAAAAATAATGGGGTGCAAAGGAGCAAAATAAATAAATTAATGAATTAAATACAGTAGGGAAAGAGGGTAGTTGTTTGGGCTAAATTATAGGTGGGCTATGTACAGGTGCAGTAATCTGTGAGCTGCTCTGACAGCTGGTGCTTAAAGCTAGTGAGGGAGATAAGTGTTTCCAGTTTCAGAGATTTTTGTAGTTCGTTCCAGTCATTGGCAGCAGAGAACTGGAAGGAGAGGCGGCCAAAGAAAGAATTGGTTTTGGGGGTGACCAGAGAGATATACCTGCTGGAGCGCGTGCTACAGGTGGGTGATGCTATGGTGACCAACGAGCTGAGATAAGGGGGGACTTTACCTAGCAGGGTCTTGTAGATGACATGGAGCCAGTGGGTTTGGCGACGAGTATGAAGCGAGGGCCAGCCAACGAGAGCGTACAGGTCGCAATGGTGGGTAGTATATGGGGCTTTGGTGACAAAACGGATGGCACTGTGATAGACTACATCCAGTTTGCTGAGTAGAGTGTTGGAGGCTATTTTATAGATGATATCGCCAAAGTCAAGGATCGGTAGGATGGTCAGTTTTACGAGGGTATGTTTGGCAGCATGAGTGAAGGAAGCTTTGTTGCGAAATAGGAAGCCGATTAGAGATTCATTTTTGATTGGAGATGCTTAATGTGAGTCTGGAAGGAGAGTTTACTGTCTAGCCAGACACCTAGGTATTTGTAGTTGTCCACGTATTCAGTCAGAGCCATCCAGAGTAGTGATGTTGGATGGGCGGGCAGGTGCGGGCAGCAATCGGTTGCAGAGCATGCATTTAGTTTTACTTGCGTTTCAGAGCAGTTGGAGGTTGTGAAGGAGAATTGTATAGCATCGAAGCTCGTCTGGAGGTTAGTTAACACAGTGTCCAAAGAAGGGCCAGAAGTATACAGAATGGTGTCGTCTGCGTAGAGGTGGATTAGAGAATCACCAGCAGCAAGAGCGACATCATTGATGTATACAGAGAAGAGAGTCGGCCCGAGAATTGAACCCTGTGGCACCCCCATAGAGACTGCCAGAGGTCCGGACAACAGGCCCTCCGATTTGACACACTGAGCTCTATCAGAGAAGTAGTTGGTAAACCAGGCAAGGCAATAATTTGAGAAACCAAAGGCTGTTGAGTCTGCCAATAAGAATGTGGTGATTGACAGAGTCAAAAGCCTTGGCCAGGTCGATGAATACTGCTGCACAGTAATGTCTCTTATCGATGGCGGTTATGATATCGTTAAGGACCTTGAGCGTGGCTGAGGTGCACCCATGACCAGCTTGGAAACCAGATTGTATAGCAGAGAAGGTACGATTGATTGAAAATGGTCAGTAATCTGTTTGTTAACTTGACTTTTGAAGACTTTAGAGATACAAGGTAGGTTAGATATAGATCTGTGGCAGTTTGGGTCTAGAGTGTCTCCCTCTTTGAAGAGGGGGATGACTACGGCAGCTTTCCAATCTTTGGGAATCTCAGACGATACAAAAGAGAGGTTGAACAGGCTAGTAATAGGGGTTGCAACAATTTTGGCAGATAAATTAAGAAAGAGAGGGTCCAGATTGTCTAGCCCGGCTGATTTGTAGGGGTCCAGATTTTGCAGCTCTTTCAGAACATCTGCTATCTGGATATGGGTGAAGGAGAAATGGTGGGGGCTTGGGCGGGTTGCTGTGGAGGGTGCCGGGCAGTTGACCGGGGTAGGGTTAGCCAGGTGGAAAGCATGGCCAGCCGTAGAGAAATGCTTATTGAAATTCTCAATTATAGTGGATTTGTTGGTTGTAAGAGTGTTTCCTAGCCTGAGAGCAGTGGGTAGCTGGGAGGAGGTGCTCTTAATCTCCATGGACTTTACAGAGTCCCAGAACGTTTTTGAGTTTGTACTGCAGGAAACACATTTTTGTTTGAAAAAGCTAGCCTTAGCTAACTTAGCTAACTTAGCTAGCTTAGCTTTCCTAACTGCCTGTGTATATTGGTTCCTGACTTCCCTGAAAAGTTGCATATCACGGGTGCTATTCGATGCTAATGCAGAACGCCACATTAGATCGGTGTACCTGATAAACTGTCCGGTGAGTTTATATATTCACTCCATATTGTACATTGTAATGCCCGGGGTGTAGTGGAGGAAGAGATCAGACGCAGGAAATAGAGAGTTCAGAGTAGTACTTATTTATTCACCACACAGGTGAAAACGATGCCACTCAAACAAATGCCCCAAAACACAGGGGAACTAAACAGTCCCGATCACGTACACGTAAAACCGTGACTTGCAGGCGTGTAGAGAGTACACATAAAACAATCCCACACACCCAGCAGGCGGGCCGGCTGGATAATAAAGCCCAACTCATCAACCTAACTAAACACAGGTCTCCGTGTCAAATCCTGGGTCATGTAAATATACTTTCTGGAAAAAGGTGATTCTTATTCTGAGACTGCAAGACTATCACACAGCTGCCGCCAGTGTAGCGAGTGAAGAATAGCAGCTGTAGATCTGGGCGGAGGTCACTGTGCTTCAACAGCTGTAGATCTGGACGGAGGTCACTGTGCTTCAACAGCTGTAGATCTGGACGGAGGTCACTGTGCTTCAACAACGTGAGATCTGGACGGAGGTCACTGTGCTTCAACAGCTGTAGATCTGGACGGAGGTCACTGTGCTTCAACAGCTGTAGATCTGGCTGGAGGTCACTGTGCTTCAACAGCTGTAGATCTGGATGGAGGTCACTGTGCTTCAACAGCTGTAGATCTGGATGGAGGTCACTGTGCTTCAACAACTGGAGATCTGGACGGAGGTCACTGTGCTTCAACAGCTGTAGATCTGGACGGAGGTCCCTGTACTTCAACAGCTGTAGATCTGGACGGAGGTCACTGTGCTTCAACAGCTGGAGATCTGGACGGAAATCACTGTGCTTCTGTTTGCTCTCTGGAATCTAGGTCAAGTTAGAGGTCAGGGTCTAGGTCAGGGTCTAGGTCTAGGTTAGGGTCAGGGTCAGGTTCAGGGTCATGGTCAGGGTCTAGGTCAGGGTCAGGTTCAGGGTCTAGGTCAGGGTCAGGGTCAGGGTCTAGGTCAGGATCAGGTCAGGGTCTAGGTCAGGTTCTAGGTCAGGGTCAGGGTCTAGGTCAGGGTCTAGGTCAGGGTCTAGGTCTCAGGTTCTAGGTCAGGGTCAGGGTCTAGGTCAGGGTCTAGGTCTGGGTCTAGGTCTGGGTCAGGGTCTGTCTAGGTCTGAGTCTGTCAGGGTTAGGGTCAGGGTCTAGCTCTAATTCAGGGTCATGGTCAGGGTCTAGGTCAGGGTCAGGGTCTAGGTCAGGGTCAGGGTCAGGGTCAGGGTCAGGGTCTAGGTCAGGGTCTGGGTCAGTGTCAGGGTCTAGGTCAGGGTCAGGGTCTAGGTCAGGGTCTGGGTCAGGGGTCAGGGTCAGGTCTAGGTCAGGGTCAGGGTCTAGGTCTAGGTCAGGGTCAGGGTCAGGGTCTAGGTCAGGGTCAGGGTCTGGGTCTGGGTCAGGTCTGGGTCTAGGTCAGGGTCAGGGTCTAGGTCAGGGTTAGGGGGTCTGGGTCTGGGTCTGGGTCTGGGTCTAGGTCAGGGTCTGGGTCAGTGTCAGGGTCTAGGTCAGGGTCAGGGTCTAGGTCTGAGTCTAGGTCAGGGTCAGGGTCTAGGTCAGGGTCAGGGTCAGGGTCAGGGTCTGGGTCTAGGTCAGGGTCTAGGTCAGGGTCAGGGTCTAGGTCAGGTTTAGGGTCTGGGTCTGGGTCTAGGTCAGGGTCTATGTCAGGGTCAGGGTCTAGGTCAGGGTCCGGGTCTGGGTCTAGGCCACTGTCTAGGTCAGGGTCTAGGTCAGGGTCAGGGTCTAGGTCAGGGTCTAAGTCAGGGTCAGGTTCAGGATCTAGGTCAGGGTCTAGGTCAGGGTCAGGGTCTAGGTCTGGGTCTAGGTCAGGGTCTAGGTCAGGGTCAGGGTCAAGGTCTATGTAAGGGAATTCCCCCCTGAAATGGACAAAAATGAATGGGAAGTCATTGGCATCGGACAAACCATATACACATTGTCCAATACCACCCAATTCGGCGTTGATTCATGCAGTGTATTGCAAATGCCATATGGCAATTGCCAGTTGTAACACTTTAAAAATTCAACAGGTGGCGAATCGGCTCCACCATGGTTTTTCATACCTTAAGGGAACATTTCGGCAGTTGCCGTATGGTTAGTGAGAAAGTCCATATTGCAAATGTACGGTCCCTTACTAGACGTCCGAAAACGTTTGTAAAATTTGCGGACGGCGTCGGGCCGAGCGGCAGGGCCGGACCTACCGGGAAGTCATCAAATGAACTTTGTCGGACATTCGGTTTCCGTTTCACAAAAATAATAAGATTTTGGTCATTTTTCCACTGTCCCAGAATATCCCACAGGGGAGCATAAGCAGTCATATTGCTATCGGACAAAACATCACGATTCACGACGGGGCCTTATCTCGAAAACTGAAAATATTTCGAAGCCGAAACTCGGTGAGCGTAGGTTTGGCATAATGGGCAGTTGGCCCCGAACAAGATGGCTTCCAGGCCTCAACGGTTTTTGAGTTATGGCCATTTATCTGGGATTAAAGGTCCAAAATGAAAATAGAGAAATTATTTTTCCACTTCATGTCAAAGTCAAGGAGCCTCCGGTGTCAATAAAAAAAGAACCAGCCATTTATCTATCGTCATTTTAAGAGAAATCGTACAATGACAGATTGGTGATGTTCACGGATAGGTGTTTTTTTTTCAACGGTTACAGATCCAGTTGCAGGGTGTTCTTACAAATCTTTTTAAAGTGTGCTGCGGAGCTCTGCGAGATTTCTGTGATTTTCTATGATTTTCTGAAATAACACACACTCACTAAACCCTCTGTAAATAACTCAGTTCTTAACGTAAAGACTTAAAACTCAGGATTCTGTAAAGGCATACCCCAATCAGGATATGGGTTTATTTATAGCTTCCTGTGCCAACCGGAAGTGCCTTAAATGATGTCATAGTGGCAGTTTCCAAGGGTTAAAAAGGTCAGATCTTTTCAAAACTTCATATGTGTGATTAGGCAATCCCCATAAACTGTAAGTCAGTCATTTCTCCCAACAGATGTCAAAGAAAAGCTCTCACACACACACACAGCAAGGATGGAGTGACAAAGTGCGGTGCTTAAAGACACAGAGAGCAGGCAATGGCATTACCATATACCCTAGGCCGTGCCGAGTTCAACGAGATATCCCGCTTGACCGTAGCTCGCTTGCATTTTACAACCATATTTTTATTTTTGGGTTACCAGGTGCCTATTTTAAACAGTCCATAAAGCACTCCGGGCGGCCCCCATGGATAGAGGGCCGTAGTAGGGTACTCCCATAGCGGGCATGGACAATAGGAGTCCCGGTAAATGCATTTACAACCATATTTTTATTTTTGGGTTACCAGTTGCACAACAATGCACGTGCATTTGCAATATGATTCTATAGTGAAAAAACAGCACCAAATGGACATGATGAAATCAACACAACGAGTGATGGAAAGGAACAACTATCACTGCTCGGCCATCCTGTGTTCATCAGGCCAGTAAATTTTGCATTTTTGAGCATGTCAAATTTCATATGGTAAATGCCCATTGAACCATATTGCAAATGCACGTGCACTTGCAATATGATTCAACAGTGAAAAACATCACAAAATGGACAGGATGAAGTCAACACAACGAGCGATGGAAAGGAGCAACTATCACTGCCAGGCCATCCCGAGTTCATCTGGCCAGTCAATTTTGCATTTCTGCAGGATTTTTGAGCATGTCAATTTTCATATGGTAAATGCCCATTGAACCATATTGCCGGCACGTGCACCGAAACCGGCACGTGCACTTGCAATATGATTGTATGTGAAAAAACATCACCAAATGGACATGATGAAATCAACACAAAAAATGGCATCACCATAGTCTCCAGACTGTGCCGAGTTCTACGAGACGCCCCGCTTGACTGTAGCTCGTTCTGAGTGCAGCGACCTTGAAAAAAAGAAGGCCCAAAATGAAGCCTGCCCCACAATGTCATTTGATTTTGGGTGGCAGTGAGAGAACCGTTAGGGTGAGAAGCACAATTCGACCTCAGGTACGTTCCTAAGGTCCTCCCGATCCGTGCAAGCCTAACCTTGACCCTGTGGCATTAACCCTTAACAGTTAAAAGAAGGTGTTTACATCAAACAGTTTGCATTGACTTCTCTCCCCATAGGAATACATTGCCTCTACCTCTAAATTCAACCTGAAGCCTATGTGGGTTATGCATGCCTAATGAACCTGTCTTCTATGACAGTCCATCAGACCACTATGAGGTCTACCTGTGTCGATTCTAAGCTTCCTGGAGCAAACGGAAGTGGTTAAATTGACCCAAAAGGTGTTTTGATGTACATCACCTTCAAAGGTGAAAATGACCCCATTCAACCCTGTGTAGATCGTAGATCAGTCAATTCTTAACTTAAAGACTTAAAACTCAGGATTCTGTAAGTTTCTATGTCAGTCAAGACATGTGTTGACTTATAGCTTCCTGTGCCAACCGGAAGTGCCTTTAATTGGGTCACACTGTCTGTTTTGAAGGGTTAGAAAAGTCACATCTCTCCAAAACTTCATATGTGTGACTAGGTAACCCTCCTAAACTGTAAACCAGTCATTTCCCCCAGGAGATGTCAAAGAAAAGCTCTCATACACACACAGCAAGGATGGAGTGAAAAAGTGCGGTGCTGAAAGACACAGAGAGCAGGCAATTGCATTACCATAATCCCTAGGCCGTGCCGAGTTCAACGAGATATCCCGCTTGACCGTAGCTCGCTCGGTCTGAGCGCAGCGACCATTAGAAAAGTAGGCCCAAAATGAAGCCTGCCCCCACAATGTCATTTGATTTTGGGTGGCAGTGAGAGAACCGTTAGGGTGAGAAGCACAATTCGACCTCAGGTACGTTCCTAAGGTCCTCCCGATCCGTGCAAGCCTAACCTTGACCCTGTGGCATTAACCCTTAACAGTTAAAAGAAGGTGTTTACATCAAACAGTTTGCATTGACTTCTCTCCCCATAGGAATACATTGCCTCTACCTCTAAATTCAACCTGAAGCCTATGTGGGTTATGCATGCCTAATGAACCTGTCTTCTATGACAGTCCATCAGACCACTATGAGGTCTACCTGTGTCGATTCTAAGCTTCCTGGAGCAAACGGAAGTGGTTAAATTGACCCAAAAGGTGTTTTGATGTACATCACCTTCAAAGGTGAAAATGACCCCATTCAACCCTGTGTAGATCGTAGATCAGTCAATTCTTAACTTAAAGACTTAAAACTCAGGATTCTGTAAGTTTCTATGTCAGTCAAGACATGTGTTGACTTATAGCTTCCTGTGCCAACCGGAAGTGCCTTTAATTGGGTCACACTGTCTGTTTTGAAGGGTTAGAAAAGTCACATCTCTCCAAAACTTCATATGTGTGACTAGGTAACCCTCCTAAACTGTAAATCAGTCATTTCCCCCAGGAGATGTCAAAGAAAAGCTCTCATACACACACACAGCAAGGATGGAGTGAAAAGTGCGGTGCTGAAAGACACAGAGAGCAGGCAATTGCATTACCATAATCCCTAGGCCGTGCCGAGTTCAACGAGATATCCCGCTTGACCGTAGCTCGCTCGGTCTGAGCGCAGCGACCATTAGAAAAGTAGGCCCAAAATGAAGCCTGCCCCACAACGTCATTTGCTTTTGGGTGACAGCGGCAGAACCGTTAGGTTTAGAAGGAAAATTCAACCACAGGAATGTTCCTAAGGTCCTTCCGATCCGTGCAAGCCTAACCTTGACCGTGTGGCATTAACCCTTAACAGTTAAAAGAAGGTGTTTACATCAAACAGTTTGCATTGACTTCTCTCCCCATAGGAATACATTGCCTGCACCCCTAAATTCAACCTGAAGCCTATATGGGTTATGAATGCCGTATGAACCTGTCTTCGGTAACAGTCCACCAGGCCACTATGAGGTCTACCTGTGTTGATTCTAAGCTTCCTTGAGCAACCGGAAGTGGTTAAAATCACCCTAAAAGTGTTTTTCCATACCCTGCCTGCAGTTTGATAGACATAGTGCATTCAACCCTGTGTAAATCAGCCAATTCTTAACGTAAAGACTTAAAACTCAGGATTCTGTAACAGCATACACCAATGAGGATATGTGTTGACTTATAGCTTCCTGTGCCAACCGGAAGTGTCATAATTGGTGTCTCAGGGGCTGTTTCGAGGGGTTAAAAAAGTCAGATCTTTCCAAAACTTCATATATGTGATTAGGCAATCCCCATGAACTGTAAATCAGTCATTTTTCCCATAAAATGTCAAAGGAAAAATAAATCACACTAAAACACAACTTGGAAGGAGGGACGTATTGGGGTGCGTAGAGACAGACAGTGACTGCAATAGTTAGCTTTGTTCGAGCTAAAAAAGAACCGTCAGACCTAGAGTTCCCGAAACTTTAGAAACCTGTTCTAGACCTCAGGTCGATAGTGCGTGGTGAGTTAGGTGGCTCTAGAAGGTTCTCAGACCGAGAAACAGCCTCGTACATTTGCAATGATTTCAATTCATTTTGACCATTACGAAAATGACGACATTTAGAAATGTCTCAGAGACGCAAGGCTAGGTGCATTGAAACCGGCTCGGCCCATAGAGACAGACTCCAACGTTTCTGTCCGATAGCTCATTCAAGGACCCCGTAGCAAGGCATGGAAAAAAGTGGATTTTCAGCACCAATTAGGGTTTTGCTCGGACACCAAATGACCGATCGAGCCGAAACTTGGGATTCGGGGTCGCCTCAGCTAGGCCTACACATAACATAAGAAATGGACCCGCAGCTAGAACGTAACTATGTGTTTTATGGTTTTTCTATGGTTTGAACCGAAGGCGTTGTGAATTTTGGGCCAGCTCTGAAGTATGTGATAGTTGGCTACTAAACGAGTTGGAAAAAGTGGGTTTGGTGTCAGTTTGTATCAGTTTGGTGTCAGAATGATATCTAATTGACTAATGGACGGTGACTTGCTGGTGACTCTTGTCCATTTGCAATATGTTTAAACAGTGAGGTACCATCACCAAAGTGATATTCTGAAATCAACCCTAACGAGCGATTGAGATGAACCAGAATCACTGCCCAGCCATCCCGAGTTCATCGGGCCAATCAATTTCACATTCCTGCAGGATTTTTATAGCATGACAAATTCGTGATGGTACCTGCCCATTCAAACATATTGCAAATGCACAGTGACTTTGCAAAAGTAAGAAAACATAAACAAATGGACATAATGAAATCACCATATTTTTATTTTTGGGTTACCAGTTGCACAACAATGCACCTGCATTTGCAATATGATTCAATCGTGAAAAAAACATCACCAAATGGACATGATGAAATCAACACAATGAGTGATGGAAAGGAACAACTGTCACTGCCCGGCCATCCTGTGTTCATCAGGCCAGTCTATTTTGCATTTTTGAGCATGTCAAATTTCATATGGTAAATGCCCAAGGGTTAGAAAAGTAACATCTCTCCAAAACTTCATATGTGTGACTAGGTAACCCTCCTAAACTGTAAATCAGTCATTTCCCCCAGGAGATGTCAAAGAAAAGCTCTCATACACACACACAGCAAGGATGGAGTGACAAAGTGCGGTACTTAAAGTCACAGAGAGCAGGCAATGGCATTACCATAATCTCTAGGCCGTGCCGAGTTCAACGAGATGCCCCGCTTGACCGTAGCTCGTTCTGAGTGCAGCGACCTTGAAAAAAAGAAGGCCCAAAATGAAGCCTGCCCCACAATGTCATTTGATTTTGGGTGGCAGTGAGAGAACCGTTAGGGTGAGAAGCTCAATTCGACCTCAGGTACGTTCCTAAGGTCCTCCCGATCCGTGCAAGCCTAACCTTGACCCTGTGGCATTAACCCTTAACAGGTAAAAGAAGGTGTTTACATCAAACAGTTTGCATTGACTTCTCTCCCCATAGGAATACATTGCCTCAACCTCTAAATTCAACCTGAAGCCTATGTGGGTTATGCATGCCTAATGAACCTGTCTTCTATGACAGTCCATCAGACCACTATGAGGTCTACCTGTGTCGATTCTAAGCTTCCTGGAGCAAACGGAAGTGGTTAAATTGACCCAAAAGGTGTTTTGATGTACATCACCTTCAAAGGTGAAAATGACCCCATTCAACCCTGTGTAGATCGTAGATCAGTCAATTCTTAACTTAAAGACTTAAAACTCAGGATTCTGTAAGTTTCTTTGTCAGTCAAGACATGTGTTGACTTATAGCTTCCTGTGCCAACCGGAAGTGCCTTTAATTGGGTCACACTGTCTGTTTTGAAGGGTTAGAAAAGTCACATCTCTCCAAAACTTCATATGTGTGACTAGGTAACCCTCCTAAACTGTAAATCAGTCATTTCCCCCAGGAGATGTCAAAGAAAAGCTCTCATACACACACACAGCAAGGATGGAGTGAAAAAGTGCGGTGCTTAAAGACACAGAGAGCAGGCAATGGCATTACCATAATCCCTAGGCCGTGCCGAGTTCAACGAGATATCCCGCTTGACCGTAGCTCACTTGCATTTTACAACCATATTTTTATTTTTGGGTTACCAGGTGCCAATTTTAAACAGTCCATAAAGCACTCAGGGCGGCCCCCATGGATAGAGGGTCGTAGTAGGGTACTCCCATAGCGGGCATGGACAATAGGAGTCCCGGTAAATGCATTTACAACCATATGTTTATTTTTGGGTTACCAGTTGCACAACAATGCACGTGCATTTGCAATATGATTCTATAGTGAAAAAACAGCACCAAATGGACAAGATGAAATCAACACAACGAGTGATGGAAAGGAACAACTGTCACTGCCCGGCCATCCTGTGTTCATCAGGCCAGTCAATTTTGCATTTCTGCAGGATTTTTGAGCATGCCAAATCCGTGATGGTACATGCCCATTGAACCATATTGCAAATGCACGTGCACTTGCAGTATGATTCAACAGTGAAAAAACATCACCAAATGGACATGATGAAATCAACACAACGAGTGATGGAAAGGAACAACTATCACTGCCCGGCCATCCTGTGTTCCCATAGCAGGCATTAATATCAGAATGACCGGTAAATGCATTTACAACCATATTTTTATTTTTGGGTTACCAGGTGCCTATTTTAAACAGTCCATAAAGCACTCAGGACGGCCCCCGTGGATAGAGGGCCGTAGTAGGGTACTCCCATAGCGGGCATGGACAATAGGAGTCCCGGTAAATGCATTTACAACCATATTTTTTATTTTTGGGTTACCAGTTGCACAACAATGCATGTGCATTTGCAATATGATTCTATAGTGAAAAAACATCACCAAATGGACAAGATGAAATCAACACAACGAGTGATGGAAAGGAACAACTGTCACTGCCCGGCCATCCTGTGTTCATCAGGCCAGTCATTTTGCATTTCTGCAGGATTTTTGACCATGCCAAATTCGTGATGGTACATGCCCATTGAAACATATTGCAAATGCACTTGCACTTGCAATATGATTCAACAGTGAAAAAACATCACCAAATGGACATGATGAAATCAACACAACGACTGATGGAAAGGAACAACTATCACTGCTCGGCCATCCTGTGTTCATGAGGCCAGTCAATTTTGCATTTTTGAGCATGTCAAATTTCATATGGTAAATGCCCAAGGGTTAGAAAAGTCACATCTCTCCAAAACTTCATATGTGTGACTAGGTAACCCTCCTAAACTGTAAATCAGTCATTTCCCCCAGGAGATGTCAAAGAAAAGCTCTCATACACACACACAGCAAGGATGGAGTGAAAAAGTGCGGTGCTTAAAGACACAGAAAGCAGGCAATGGCATTACCATAATCCCTAGGCCGTGCCGAGTTCAACGAGATATCCCGCTTGACCGTAGCTCGCTTGCATTTTACAACCATATTTTTATTTTTGGGTTACCAGTTGCACAACAATGCATGTGCATTTGCAATATGATTCTATAGTGAGAAAACATCACCAAATGGACAAGATGAAATCAACACAACGAGTGATGGAAAGGAACAACTGTCACTGCCCGGCCATCCTGTTTTCATCAGGCCAGTCAATTTAGCATTTCTGCAGGATTTTTGACCATGCCAAATTCGTGATGGTACATGCCCATTGAACCATATTGCAAATGTACGTGCACTTGCAATATGATTGTACAGTGAAAAAACATCACCAAATGGACATGATGAAATCAACACAACGAGTGATGGAAAGGAACAACTATCACTGCCCGGCCATCCTGTGTTCCCATAGCGGGCATTAATATCAGAATTACCGGTAAATGCATTTTACAACCATATTTTTATTTTTGGGTTACCAGGTGCCTATTTTAAACAGTCCATAAAGCACTCAGGACGCCCCCCGTGGATAGAGGGCCGTAGTAGGGTACTCCCATAGCGGGCATGGACAATAGGAGTCCCGGTAAATGCATTTACAACCATATTTTTTAATTTTGGGTTACCAGTTGCACAACAATGCATGTGCATTTGCAATATGATTCTATAGTGAAAAAACATCACCAAATGGACAAGATGAAATCAACACAACGAGTGATGGAAAGGAACAACTGTCACTGCCCGGCCATCCTGTGTTCATCAGGCCAGTCATTTTGCATTTCTGCAGGATTTTTGACCATGCCAAATTCGTGATGGTACATGCCCATTGAAACATATTGCAAATGCACTTGCACTTGCAATATGATTCAACAGTGAAAAAACATCACCAAATGGACATGATGAAATCAACACAACGACTGATGGAAAGGAACAACTATCACTGCTCGGCCATCCTGTGTTCATGAGGCCAGTCAATTTTGCATTTTTGAGCATGTCAAATTTCATATGGTAAATGCCCAAGGGTTAGAAAAGTCACATCTCTCCAAAACTTCATATGTGTGACTAGGTAACCCTCCTAAACTGTAAATCAGTCATTTCCCCCAGGAGATGTCAAAGAAAAGCTCTCATACACACACACAGCAAGGATGGAGTGAAAAAGTGCGGTGCTGAAAGACACAGAGAGCAGGCAATGGCATTACCATAATCCCTAGGCTGTGCCGAGTTCAACGAGATATCGCGCTTGACCGTAGCTCGCTCGGTCTGAGCGCAGCGACCATTAGAAAAGTAGGCCCAAAATGAAGCCTGCCCCACAACGTCATTTGCTTTTGGGTGACAATCAGAACCGTTAGGTTTAGAAGGAAAATTCAACCACAGGAATGTTCCTAAGGTCCTTCCGATTGCAAGCCTAACCTTGACCCTGTGGCATTAACCCTTAACAGTTAAAAGAAGGTGTTTACATCAAACAGTTTGCATTGACTTCTCTCCCCATAGGAATACATTGCCTGCACCCCTAAATTCAACCTGAAGCCTATATGGGTTATGAATGCCGTATGAACCTGTCTTCGGTAACAGTCCATCAGACCACTATGAGGTCTACCTGTGTCGATTCTAAGCTTCCTGGAGCAAACGGAAGTGGTTAAATTGACCCAAAAGGTGTTTTGATGTACATCACCTTCAAATGTGAAAATGACCCCATTCAACCCTGTGTAGATCGTAGATCAGTCAATTCTTAACTTAAAGACTTAAAACTCAGGATTCTGTAAGTGTCTTTGTCAGTCAAGACATGTGTTGACTTATAGCTTCCTGTGCCAACCGGAAGTGCCTTTAATTGGGTCACACTGTCTGTTTTGAAGGGTTAGAAAAGTCACATCTCTCCAAAACTTCATATGTGTGACTAGGTAACCCTCCTAAACTGTAAATTAGTCATTTCCCCACGAGATGTAAAGAAAAGCTCTCATACAAACACACAGCAAGGATGGAGTGACAAAGTGCGGTGCTTAAAGACACAGAGAGCAGGCAATGGCATTACCATAATCCCTAAACGTGCCGAGTTCAACGAGATATCCTGCTTGACCGTAGCTCGCTTGCATTTTACAACCATATTTTTATTTTTGGGTTACCAGTTGCACAACAATGCATGTGCATTTGCAATATGATTCTATAGTGAGAAAACATCACCAAATGGACAAGATGAAATCAACACAACGAGTGATGGAAAGGAACAACTGTCACTGCCCGGCCATCCTGTGTTCATCAGGCCAGTCATTTTGCATTTCTGCAGGATTTTTGACCACCAAATGCCAAATTCGTGATGGTACATGCCCATTGAAACATATTGCAAATGCACTTGCACTTGCAATATGATTCAACAGTGAAAAAACATCACCAAATGGACATGATGAAATCAACACAACGACTGATGGAAAGGAACAACTATCACTGCTCGGCCATCCTGTGTTCATGAGGCCAGTCAATTTTGCATTTTTGAGCATGTCAAATTTCATATGGTAAATGCCCAAGGGTTAGAAAAGTCACATCTCTCCAAAACTTCATATGTGTGACTAGGTAACCCTCCTAAACTGTAAATCAGTCATTTCCCCCAGGAGATGTCAAAGAAAAGCTCTCATACACACACACAGCAAGGATGGAGTGAAAAAGTGCGGTGCTGAAAGACACAGAGAGCAGGCAATGGCATTACCATAATCCCTAGGCTGTGCCGAGTTCAACGAGATATCGCGCTTGACCGTAGCTCGCTCGGTCTGAGCGCAGCGACCATTAGAAAAGTAGGCCCAAAATGAAGCCTGCCCCACAACGTCATTTGCTTTTGGGTGACAGCGGTCAGAACCGTTAGGTTTAGAAGGAAAATTCAACCACAGGAATGTTCCTAAGGTCCTTCCGATCCGTGCAAGCCTAACCTTGACCCTGTGGCATTAACCCTTAACAGTTAAAAGAAGGTGTTTACATCAAACAGTTTGCATTGACTTCTCTCCCCATAGGAATACATTGCCTGCACCCCTAAATTCAACCTGAAGCCTATATGGGTTATGAATGCCGTATGAACCTGTCTTCGGTAACAGTCCATCAGACCACTATGAGGTCTACCTGTGTCGATTCTAAGCTTCCTGGAGCAAACGGAAGTGGTTAAATTGACCCAAAAGGTGTTTTGATGTACATCACCTTCAAATGTGAAAATGACCCCATTCAACCCTGTGTAGATCGTAGATCAGTCAATTCTTAACTTAAAGACTTAAAGCTCAGGATTCTGTAAGTGTCTTTGTCAGTCAAGACATGTGTTGACTTATAGCTTCCTGTGCCAAACGGAAGTGCCTTTAATTGGGTCACACTGTCTGTTTTGAAGGGTTAGAAAAGTCACATCTCTCCAAAACTTCATATGTGTGACTAGGTAACCCTCCTAAACTGTAAATTAGTCATTTCCCCCACGAGATGTCAAAGAAAAGCTCTCATACAAACACACAGCAAGGATGGAGTGACAAAGTGCGGTGCTTAAAGACACAGAGAGCAGGCAATGGCATTACCATAATCCCTAGGCCGTGCCGAGTTCAACGAGATATCCTGCTTGACCGTAGCTCGCTTGCATTTTACAACCATATTTTTATTTTTGGGTTACCAGTTGCACAACAATGCATGTGCATTTGCAATATGATTCTATAGTGAGAAAACATCACCAAATGGACAAGATGAAATCAACACAACGAGTGATGGAAAGGAACAACTGTCACTGCCCGGCCATCCTGTTTTCATCAGGCCAGTCAATTTAGCATTTCTGCAGGATTTTTGACCATGCCAAATTCGTGATGGTACATGCCCATTGAACCATATTGCAAATGTACGTGCACTTGCAATATGATTGTACAGTGAAAAAACATCACCAAATGGACATGATGAAATCAACACAACGAGTGATGGAAAGGAACAACTATCACTGCCCGGCCATCCTGTGTTCCCATAGCGGGCATTAATATCAGAATTACCGGTAAATGCATTTTACAACCATATTTTTATTTTTGGGTTACCAGGTGCCTATTTTAAACAGTCCATAAAGCACTCAGGACGCCCCCCGTGGATAGAGGGCCGTAGTAGGGTACTCCCATAGCGGGCATGGACAATAGGAGTCCCGGTAAATGCATTTACAACCATATTTTTTATTTTTGGGTTACCAGTTGCACAACAATGCATGTGCATTTGCAATATGATTCTATAGTGAAAAAACATCACCAAATGGACAAGATGAAATCAACACAACGAGTGATGGAAAGGAACAACTGTCACTGCCCGGCCATCCTGTGTTCATCAGGCCAGTCATTTTGCATTTCTGCAGGATTTTTGACCATGCCAAATTCGTGATGGTACATGCCCATTGAAACATATTGCAAATGCACTTGCACTTGCAATATGATTCAACAGTGAAAAAACATCACCAAATGGACATGATGAAATCAACACAACGACTGATGGAAAGGAACAACTATCACTGCTCGGCCATCCTGTGTTCATGAGGCCAGTCAATTTTGCATTTTTGAGCATGTCAAATTTCATATGGTAAATGCCCAAGGGTTAGAAAAGTCACATCTCTCCAAAACTTCATATGTGTGACTAGGTAACCCTCCTAAACTGTAAATCAGACATTTCCCCCAGGAGATGTCAAAGAAAAGCTCTCATACACACACACAGCAAGGATGGAGTGAAAAAGTGTGGTGCTGAAAGACACAGAGAGCAGGCAATGGCATTACCATAATCCCTAGGCTGTGCCGAGTTCAACGAGATATCCCGCTTGACCGTAGCTCGCTCGGTCTGAGTGCAGCGACCATTAGAAAAGTAGGCCCAAAATGAAGCCTGCCCCACAACGTCATTTGCTTTTGGGTGACAGCGGTCAGAACCGTTAGGTTTAGAAGGAAAATTCAACCACAGGAATGTTCCTAAGGTCCTTCCGATCCGTGCAAGCCTAACCTTGACCGTGTGGCATTAACCCTTAACAGTTAAAAGAAGGTGTTTACATCAAACAGTTTGCATTGACTTCTCTCCCCATAGGAATACATTGCCTGCACCCCTAAATTCAACCTGAAGCCTATATGGGTTATGAATGCCGTATGAACCTGTCTTCGGTAACAGTCCATCAGGCCACTATGAGGTCTACCTGTGTTGATTCTAAGCTTCCTTGAGCAACCGGAAGTGGTTAAAATCACCCTAAAAGTGTATATCCATACCCTGCCTGCAGTTTGATAGACATAGTGCATTCAACCCTGTGTAAATCAGTCAATTCTTAACGTAAAGACTTAAAACTCAGGATTCTGTAAAAGCATACCCCAATGAGGATATGTGTTGACTTATAGCTTCCTGTGCCAACCGGAAGTGCCATAATTGGTGTCTCAGGGGCTGCTTCGAGGGGTTAAAAAAGTCAGATCTTTCCAAAACTTCATATATGTGATTAGGCAACCCCCATGAACTGTAAATCAGTCATTTTTCCCATAAAATTTCAAAGGAAAAATAAATCACACTGAAACACAACTTGGAAGGAGGGACGTATTGGGATGCGTAGAGACAGACAGTGACTGCAATAGATAGCTTTGTTCGAGCTAAAAAAGAACCGTCAGACCTAGAGTTCCGAAACTTTAGAAACCTGTTCTAGACCTCTGGTCGATAGTGCGTGGTGAGTTACGTGGCTCTAGAAGGTTCTCGGACCGAGAAACAGCCTTGTACATTTGCAATGACTTCAATTCATTTTGACCATTACGAAAATGACGACATTTAGAAAAGTCTCAGAGACACAAGACTAGGTGCATTGCGACCGTCTCGGCCCATAGAGACGGACCCCAACGTTTCTGTCCGATAGCTCATTCAAGGACCCCGTAGCAAGTCATGGAAAAAAGTGGATTTTCAGCACCAATTAGGGTTTTGCTCGGACACCAAATGACCGATCGAGCCGAAACTTGGGATTCGGGGTCGCCTCAGCTAGGCCTACACATAACATAAGAAATGGACCCGCAGCTAGAACGTAACTATGTGTTTTATGGTTTTTCTATGGTTTGAACCGAAGGCGTTGTGAATTTTGGGCCAGCTCTGAAGTATGTGATAGTTGGCTACTAAACGAGTTGGAAAAAGTGGGTTTGGTGTCAGTTTGTATCAGTTTGGTGTCAGAATGATATCTAATTGACTAATGGACGGTGACTTGCTGGTGACTCTTGTCCATTTGCAATATGTTTAAACAGTGAGGTACCATCACCAAAGTGACATTCTGAAATCAACCCTAACGAGCGATTGAGATGAACCAGAATCACTGCCCAGCCATCCCGAGTTCATCGGGCCAATCAATTTCACATTCCGGCAGGATTTTTATAGCATGACAAATTCGTGATGGTACCTGCCCATTGAACCATATTGCAAATGCACAGTGACTTTTGCAAAAGTAAGAAAACATAAACAAATGGACATAATGAAATCACCATATTTTTATTTTTGGGTTACCAGTTGCACAACAATGCACCTGCATTTGCAATATGATTCAATAGTGAAAAAAACATCACCAAATGGACATGATGAAATCAACACAACGAGTGATGGAAAGGAGCAACTATCACTGCCAGGCCATCCCGAGTTCATCTGGCCAGTCAATTTTGCATTTCTGCAGGATTTTTGAGCATGTCAAATTTCATATGGTAAATGCCCATTGAACCATATTGCAAATGCACGTGCACTTGCAATATGATTCAATAGTGAAAAAACATCACCAAATGGACATGATGAAATCAACACAACGAGTGATGGAAAGGAACAACTATCACTGCTCAGCCATCCTGTGTTCATCAGGCCAGTCAATTTTGCATTTTTGAGCATGTCAAATTTCATATGGTAAATGCCCATTGAACCATATTGCAAATGTACGTGCACTTGCAATATGATTGTACAGTGAAAAAACATCACCAAATGGACATGATGAAATCAACACAACGAGTGATGGAAAGGAACAACTATCACTGCCTGGCCATCCTGTGTTCCCATAGCGGGCATTAATATCAGAATTACCGGTAAATGCATTTTACAACCATATTTTTATTTTTGGGTTACCAGGTGCCTATTTTAAACAGTCCATAAAGCACTCAGGACGGCCCCCGTGGAAAGAGGGCCGTAGTAGGGTACTCCCATAGCGGGCATGGACAATAGGAGTCCCGGTAAATGCATTTACAACCATATTTTTATTTTTGGGTTACCAGTTGCACAACAATGCATGTGCATTTGCAATATGATTCAACAGTGAAAAAACATCACAAAATTTACATGATGAAGTCAACACAACGAGCGATGGAAAGGAGCAACTATCACTGCCAAGCCATCCCGAGTTCATCTGGCCAGTCAATTTTGCATTTTTGCAGGATTTTTGAGCATCTCAAATTTCATATGGTAAATGCCCATTGAACCATATTGCAAATGCACGTGCACTTGCAATATGATTGTATAGTGAAAAAACATCACCAAATGGACATGATGAAATCAACACAACGAGTGATGGAAAGGAACAACTATCACTGCTCGGCCATCCTGTGTTCATCAGGCCAGTCAATTTTGCGTTTCTGCAGGATTTTTGAGCATGTCAAATTTCATATGGTAAATGCCCATTGAACCATATTGCAAATGTACGTGCACTTGCAATATGATTGTATAGTGAAAAAACATCACCAAATGGACACGATGAAATCAACACAACGAGTGATGGAAAGGAACAACTATCACTGCTCGGCCATCCTGTGTTCATCAGGCCAGTAAATTTTGCATTTTTGAGCATGTCAAATTTCATATGGTAAATGCCCATTGAACCATATTGCAAATGCACGTGCACTTGCAATATGATTCAACAGTGAAAAAACATCACAAAATGGACATGATGAAGTCAACACAACGAGCGATGGAAAGGAGCAACTAGGAGCAACTAGCTTGTTTTGAGATACGTCATTTCCGGTCACAACTTGCAGGCTTGTTTTCGAGTTGCTGTGCGTTTTGTTGCCAACCTGTTTTGCTACCTGATAACTTTACGGTTTTCACTTTTTAGTTACCGTTCATATATTTATTTATTTTTTCCTCAACTTTTTCAACTTTTTCACTCCGGACGCTTTATCTGGACACGATTCGTCAGGACCTCCAACAGCCGAAGCTAAGTAGTAACATTAACATGATGCCTTCTAATTGCAGCCGCTGTACTCGCCTTACGGCGAGGATAGCTGTGCTGCAAGCCCAGCTTCAGACGCAATCGTTAGGCAAGGGTAATTTCAGTGTAGGAAAGGATGAAACAGCGTCTGTGCCACCAGTAAGTACAGATAGTAGTATAAATCCCCTGACACAGTCCCCGCAGCCGGACAACTTTCTCACGGTTTCTGGAAGGAAATGCTGTAGGAACGCTCAACCGGTGTCGCTCATTCAGCCGACAGAAACTTTCAACCGGTTTTCCCCATTAAGCAGCGGGTCGGAGTCAGAGGCCGATTCTTCTCTGGTCTCTACTCCTCCCGTTACGGGGTCTGAGACGCCGAAGCTTCCCACCATTAGCTCTGACAAATTGAAAACTCTAGTCATTGGCGACTCCATTACCCGCAGCATTAGACTTAAAGCGAATCATCCAGCGATCATACACTGTTTACCCGGGGGCAGGGCTACCGACGTTAAGGCTAATCTGAAGATGGTGCTGGCTAAAGCTAAAACTGGCGAGTGTAGAGAGTATAGAGATATTGTTATCCACGTCGGCACCAACGATGTTAGGATGAAACAGTCAGAGATCACCAAGCGCAACATAGCTTCTGCGTGCATATCAGCTAGAAAGATGTGTCGGCATCGAGTAATTGTCTCTGGCCCCCTCCCAGTTAGGGGGAGTGATGAGCTCTACAGCAGAGTCTCACAACTCAATCGCTGGTTGAAAACTGTTTTCTGCCCCTCCCAAAAGATAGAATTTGTAGATAATTGGCCCTCTTTCTGGGACTCACCCACAAACAGGACCAAGCCTGACCTGCTGAGGAGTGACGGACTCCATCCTAGCTGGAGGGGTGCTCTCATCTTATCTACCAACATAGACAGGGCTCTAACTCCTCTAGCTCCACAATGAAATAGGGTGCAGGCCAGGCAGCAGGCTGTTAGCCAGCCTGCCAGCATAGTGGAGTCTGCCACTAGCACAGTCAGTGTAGTCAGCTCAGCTATCACCATTGAGACCGTGTCTGTGCCTCGACCTAGGTTGGGCAAAACTAAACATGGTGGTGTTCGCCTTAGCAATCTCACTAGGATAAAGACCACCTCCATTCCTGTCATTACTGAAAGAGATCATGATACCTCACATCTCAAAATAGGGCTACTTAATGTTAGATCCCTTACTTCAAAGGCAATTATAGTCAATGAACTAATCACTGATCATAATCTTGATGTGATTGGCCTGACTGAAACATGGCTTAAGCCTGATGAATTTACTGTTTTAAATGAGGCCTCACCTCCTGGCTACACTAGTGACCATATATCCCCGTGCATCCCGCAAAGGCGGAGGGGTTGCTAACATTTACGATAGCAATTTTCAATTTACAAAAAAAAAAAATGACGTTTTCGTCTTTTGAGCTTCTAGTCATGAAATCTATGCAGCCTACTCAATCACTTTTTATAGCTACTGTTTACAGGCCTCCTGGGCCATATACAGCGTTTCTCACTGAGTTCCCTGAATTCCTATCGGACCTTGTAGTCATAGCAGATAATATTCTAATCTTTGGTGACTTTAATATTCACATGGAAAAGTCCACAGACCCACTCCAAAAGGCTTTCGGAGCCATCATCGACTCAGTGGGTTTTGTCCAACATGTCTCTGGACCCACTCACTGTCACAGTCATACGCTGGACCTAGTTTTGTCCCATGGAATAAATGTGGTGGATCTTAATGTTTTTCCTCATAATCCTGGACTATCGGACCACCATTTTATTACGTTTTCAATCACAACAAATAATCTGCTCAGACCCCAACCAAGGAACATCAAAAGTCGTGCTATAAATTCACAGACAACACAAAGATTCCTTGATGCCCTTCCAGACTCCCTCTGCCTACCCAAGGACGTCAAAGGACAAAAATCAGTTAACCACCTAACTGAGGAACTCAATTTAACCTTGCGCAATACCCTAGATGTAGTTGCACCCCTAAAAAATAAAAAAAATTCTCATAAGAAACTAGCTCCCTGGTACACAGAAAATACCCGAGCTCTGAAACAAGCTTCCAGAAAATTGGAACGGAAATGGCGCCACACCAAACTGGAAGTCTTCCGACTAGCTTGGAAAGACAGTACCGTGCAGTACCGAAGAGCCCTTACTGCTGCTCGATCATCCTATTTTTCTAACTTAATTGAGGAAAATAAGAACAATCCGAAATTCCTTTTTGATACTGTCGCAAAGCTAACTAAAAAGCAGCATTCCCCAAGAGAGGATGACTTTCACTTTAGCAGTGATAAATTCATGAACTTCTTTGAGGAAAAGATTATGATTATTAGAAAGCAAATTACGGACTCTTCTTTAAACCTGCGTATTCCTCCAAACCTCAGTTGTCCTGAGTCTGCACAACTCTGCCAGGACCTAGGATCAAGAGAGACGCTCAAGTGTTTTAGTACTATATCTCTTGACACAATGATGAAAATAATCATGGCCTCTAAACCTTCAAGCTGCATACTGGACCCTATTCCAACTAAACTACTGAAAGAGCTGCTTCCTGTGCTTGGCCCTCCTATGTTGAACATAATAAACGGCTCTCTATCCACTGGATGTGTACCAAACTCACTAAAAGTGGCAGTAATAAAGCCTCTCTTGAAAAAGCCAAACCTTGACCCAGAAAATATAAAAAACTATCGGCCTATATCGAATCTTCCATTCCTCTCAAAAATTTTAGAGAAGGCTGTTGCTCAGCAACTCACTGCCTTCCTGAAGACAAACAATGTATACGAAATGCTTCAGTCTGGTTTTAGACCCCATCATAGCACTGAGACGGCACTTGTGAAGGTGGTAAATGACATTTTAATGGCATCGGACCGAGGCTCTGCATCTGTCCTCGTGCTCCTAGACCTTAGTGCCGCTTTTGATACCATCGATCACCACATTCTTTTGGAGAGATTGGAAACCCAAATTGGTCTACACGGACAAGTTCTGGCCTGGTTTAGATCTTATCTGTCGGAAAGATATCAGTTTGTCTCTGTGAATGGTTTGTCCTCTGACAAATCAACTGTAAATTTCGGTGTTCCTCAAGGTTCCGTTTTAGGACCACTATTGTTCTCACTATATATTTTACCTCTTGGGGATGTTATTCGAAAACATAATGTAAACTTTCACTGCTATGCGGATGACACACAGCTGTACATTTCAATGAAACATGGTGAAGCCCCAAAATTGCCCTCGCTAGAAGCATGTGTTTCAGACATAAGGAAGTGGATGGCTGCAAACTTTCTACTATTAAACTCGGACAAAACAGAGATGCTTGTTCTAGGTCCCAAGAAACAAAGAGATATTCTGTTGAATCTGACAATTAATCTTAATGGTTGTACAGTCGTCTCAAATAAAACTGTGAAGGACCTCGGCGTTACTCTGGACCCTGATCTCTCTTTTGAAGAACATATCAAGACCATTTCAAGGACATCTTTTTTCCATCTACGTAACATTGCAAAAATCAGAAACTTTCTGTCCAAAAATGATGCAGAAAAATTAATCCATGCTTTTGTCACTTCTAGGTTAGACTACTGCAATGCTCTATTTTCCGGCTACCCGGATAAAGCACTAAATAAACTTCAGTTAGTGCTAAATACGGCTGCTAGAATCCTGACTAGAACCAAAAAATTTGATCATATTACTCCAGTGCTAGCCTCTCTACACTGGCTTCCTGTCAAAGCAAGGGCTGATTTCAAGGTTTTACTGCTAACCTACAAAGCATTACATGGGCTTGCTCCTACCTATCTCTCTGATTTGGTCCTGCCGTACATACCTACACGTACGCTACGGTCACAAGACGCAGGCCTCCTAATTGTCCCTAGAATTTCTAAGCAAACAGCTGGAGGCAGGGCTTTCTCCTATAGAGCTCCATTTTTATGGAACGGTCTGCCTACCCATGTCAGAGACGCAAACTCGGTCTCAACCTTTAAGTCTTTACTGAAGACTCATCTCTTCAGTGGGTCATATGATTGAGTGTAGTCTGGCCCAGGAGTGGGAAGGTGAACGGAAAGGCTCTGGAGCAACGAACCGCCCTTGCTGTCTCTGCCTGGCCGGTTCCCCTCTTTCCACTGGGATTCTCTGCCTCTAACCCTATTACAGGGGCTGGGTCACTGGCTTACTGGGGCTCTCTCATGCCGTCCCTGGAGGGGGTGCGTCACCTGAGTGGGTTGATTCACTGTTGTGGTCATCCTGTCTGGGTTGCGCCCCCCCCTTGGGTTGTGCCGTGGCGGAGATCTTTGTGGGCTATACTCAGCCTTGTCTCAGGATGGTAAGTTGGTGGTTGAAGATATCCCTCTAGTGGTGTGGGGGCTGTGCTTTGGCAAAGTGGGTGGGGTTATATCCTTCCTGTTTGGCCCTGTCCGGGGTGACCTCGGATGGGGCCACAGTGTCTCCTGACCCCTCCTGTCTCAGCCTCCAGTATTTATGCTGCAGTAGTTTATGTGTCGGGGGCTGGGGTCAGTTTGTTATATCTGGAGTACTTCTCCTGTCCTATTCGGTGTCCTGTGTGAATCTAAGTGTGCGTTCTCTAATTCTCTCCTTCTCTCTTTCTTTCTCTCTCTCGGAGGACCTGAGCCCTAGGACCTGAGCTCCAGGACTACCTGACATGATGACTCCTTGCTGTCCCCAGTCCACCTGGCCATGCTGCTGTTCCAGTTTCAACTGACCTGAGCCCTAGGACCATGCCCCAGGACTACCTGACATGATGACTCCTTGCTGTCCCCAGTCCACCTGGCCATGCTGCTGCTCCAGTTTCAACTTCCACCTGACTGTGCTGCTGCTCCAGTTTCAACTGTTCTGCCTTATTATTATTCGACCATGCTGGTCATTTATGAACATTTGAACATCTTGGCCATGTTCTGTTATAATCTCCACCCGGCACAGCCAGAAGAGGACTGGCCACCCCACATAGCCTGGTTCCTCTCTAGGTTTCTTCCTAGGTTTTGGCCTTTCTAGGGAGTTTTTCCTAGCCACCGTGCTTCTACACCTGCATTGCTTGCTGTTTGGGGTTTTAGGCTGGGTTTCTGTACAGCACTTTGAGATATCAGCTGATGTACGAAGGGCTATATAAATAAATTTGATTTGATTTGATTTGATTTGATCACTGCCAAGCCATCCCGAGTTCATCTGGCCAGTCAATTTTGCATTTTTGCAGGATTTTTGAGCATCTCAAATTTCATATGGTAAATGCCCATTGAACCATATTGCAAATGCACGTGCACTTGCAATATGATTGTATAGTGAAAAAACATCACCAAATGGACATGATGAAATCAACACAACGAGTGATGGAAAGGAACAACTATCACTGCTCGGCCATCCTGTGTTCATCAGGCCAGTCAATTTTGCATTTTTGAGCATGTCAAATTTCATATGGTAAAATACTTCTAATGTATGTTGATACAGTTCTTATACGTGTGTAATTGACACAAAATTTGAAAGAATTACAAAAAACGGTCGAGAAAGCACTTTTTTAAGGGTGTGTGAAGTTTTTTACAAAATTTTGACATTTTTGACTTTTGACTTTTGACTTCCTATGAAATCATATTGAAAATGGACAAAACATATTACTTATGCGCATGTAAAAAATAAATAAATAATGATAATAAAATTGGACAAAAGTGTATTCATACAGTTCTTACACATGTGTAATTGACAAAAAAATCGAAAGAATTTCGAAAAACGGTCCAGAAAGCACTTTTTTAAGGGGTGATAAGTTTTTGACAAAAAATCATTTTTTCAAAATTTTGCTTTTGGATGTTGACTTGGGTGACATTTCCAATATGTAAGGGAATACCCCCCTGAAGTGGACAAAAATGAATGGGAAGTCATTGGCATCGGACAAACCATATACACATTGGCCAATACCACCCAATTCGGCGTTGATTCGTGCAAAGTGTATTGCAACTGCCATATGGCGATTGCCTATTGTAACACTTTAAAAATTCAACAGGTGGCGAATTCGCTCCACCATGGTTTTTCATATTGGAAAATGGCACCCAAGTCAACATCCAAAAGCAAAATTTTGAAAAAATGATTTTTTGTCAAAAACTTATCACCCCTTAAAAAAGTGCTTTCTGGACCGTTTTTCGAAATTCTTTCGATTTTTTTGTCAATTACACATGTGTAAGAACTGTATGAATATACTTTTGTCCAATTTTATCATCATATTTTTTTTTTTTTTTTACATGGGCATAAGTAATATGTTTTGTCCACTTTCAATATGATTTCATAGGAAGTCAAAAGTCAAAAGTCAAAAATGTCAAAATTTTGTAAAAAACTTCACACACCCTTAAAAAAGTGCTTTCTGGACCGTTTTTTGTAATTTTGTGTCAATTACACACGTATAAGAACTGTATCAACATACTTTAGTTGTATTCTACCATATGAAATTTGACATTCTCAAAAATGCAAAATTGACTGGCCTGATGAACACAGGATGGCCGAGCAGTGATAGTTGTTCCTTTCCATCACTCGTTGTGTTGATTTCATCATGTCCATTTGGTGATGTCTTTTCACATACAATCATATTGCAAGTGCACGTGCATTTGCAATATGGTTCAATGGGCATTTACCATATGAAAATTGACATGCTCAAAAATCCTGCAGAAATGCAAAATTGACTGGCCAGATGAACTCGGGATGGCCGAGCAGTGATAGTTGTTCCTTTCCATCACTCGTTGTGTTGATTTCATCATGTCCATTTGGTGGTGTTTTTTCACTATAGAATCATATTGCAAATGCACGTGCATTGTTGTGCAACTGGTAACCCAAAAATAAAAATATGGTGATTTCATTATGTCCATTTGTTTATGTTTTCTTACTTTTGCAAAGTCACTGTGCATTTGCAATATGGTTCAATGGGCAGGTACCATCACGAATTTGTCATGCTATAAAAATGCTGCAGGAATGTGAAATTGATTGCCCCGATGAACACAGGATGGCCGAGCAGTGATAGTTGTTCCTTTCCATCACTCGTTGTGTTGATTTCATCATGTCCATTTGGTGATGTCTTTTCACATACAATCATATTGCAAGTGCACGTGCATTTGCAATATGGTTCAATGGGCATTTACCATATGAAATCTGACATGCTCAAAAATCCTGCAGAAATGCAAAATTGACTGGCCAGATGAACTCGGGATGGCCTGGCAGTGATAGTTGCTCCTTTCCATCGCTCGTTGTGTTGACTTCATCCTGTCCATTTTGTGATGTCTTTTCACATACAATCATATTGCAAGTGCACGTGCATTTGCAATATGGTTCAATGGGCATTTACCATATGAAATTTGACATGCTCAAAAATCATGCAGAAATGCAAAATTGACTGGCCAGATGAACTCGGGATGGCCTGGCAGTGATAGTTGCTCCTTTCCATCGCTCGTTGTGTTGACTTCATCCTGTCCATTTTGTGATGTCTTTTCACATACAATCATATTGCAAGTGCACGTGCATTTGCAATATGGTTCAATGGGCATTTACCATATGAAATTTGACATGCTCAAAAATGCTAAATTGACTGGCCTGATGAACACAGGATGGCCGAGCAGTGATAGTTGTTCCTTTCCATCACTCGTTGTGTTGATTTCATCATGTCCATTTGGTGGTGTTTTTTCACTATAGAATCATATTGCAAATGCACGTGCGTTGTTGTGCAACTGGTAACCCAAAAATAAAAATATGGTTGTAAATGCATTTACCGGGACTCCTATTGTCCATGCCCGCTATGGGAGTACCCTACTACGACCCTCTATCCATGGGGGCCGCCCTGAGTGCTTTATGGACTGTTTAAAATAGGCACCTGGTAACCCAAAAATAAAAATATGGTTGTAAAATGCAAGCGAGCTACGGTCAAGCGGGATATCTCGTTGAACTCGGCACGGCCTAGGGATTATGGTAATGCCATTGCCTGCTCTCTGTGTCTTTAAGCACCGCACTTTGTCACTCCATCCTTGCTGTGTGTGTGTGTGAGAGCTTTTCTTTGACATCTGTTGGGAGAAATGACTGACTTACAGTTTATGGGGATTGCCTAATCACACATATGAAGTTTTGAAAAGATCTGACCTTTTTAACCCTTGGAAACTGCCACTATGACATCATTTAAGGCACTTCCGGTTGGCACAGGAAGCTATAAATAAACCCATATCCTGATTGGGGTATGCCTTTACAGAATCCTGAGTTTTAAGTCTTTACGTTAAGAACTGAGTTATTTACAGAGGGTTTAGTGAGTGTGTGTTATTTCAGAAAATCATAGAAAATCACAGAAATCTCGCAGAGCTCCGCAGCACACTTTAAAAAGATTCGTAAGAACACCCTGCAACTAGATCTGTAACCGTTGAAAAAAAAAAAAACACCTATCCGTGAACATCACCAATCTGTCATTGTACGATTTCTCTTAAATGACGATAGATAAATGGCTGGTTCTTTTTTATTGACACCGGAGGCTCCTTGACTTTGACATGAAGTGGAAAAATAATTTCTCTATTTTCATTTTGGACCTTTAATCCCAGATAAATGGCCATAACTCAAAAACCGTTGAGGCCTGGACGCCATCTTGTTCGGGGCCAACTGCCCATTATGCCAAACCTACGCTCACCGAGTTTCGGCTTCGAAATATTTTCCGTTTTCGAGATAAGGCCCCGTCGTGAATCGTGATGTTTTGTCCGATAGCAATATGATTGCTTATGCCCCCCTGTGGGATATTCTGGGACAGTGGAAAAATGACCAAAATCTTATTATTTTTGTGAAACGGAAACCGAATGTCCGACAAAGTTCATTTGATGACTTCCTGGTAGGTCCGGCCCTGCCGCTCAGCCCGACGCCGTCCGCGAATTTTAAAACGTTTTCGGACGTCTAGTAAGGGACCGTACATTTGCAATGTGCACTTTCTCACTAACCATACGGCAAATGCCGAAATGTTCCCTTAAGGTATGTCAGGGTCAGGGTCAAGGTCTAGGTCAGGGTCTAGGTCAGGGTCAGGCTCAGGGTCAAGGTCTATGTCAGGGTCAAGGTCTAGGTCTGGGTCTAGGTCAGGGTCTAGGCCAGGGTCTAGGTCAGGGTCAGGGTCTAGGTCAGGGTCAGGTTCAGGGTCAGGGTCAGGGTCAGGGTCTAGGTTTAGGTCAGGGTCAGGTTCAGGTTCAGGGTCTAGGTCAGGATCTAGGTCAAGGTCAGGGTCTAGGTTGGGGTCAGGTTCAGGTTCTAGGTCAGGGTCTAGGTCTAGGTCTAGGTCAGGGTCAGTGTCAGGGTCTGGGTCTAGGTCTGGGTCTAGGTCAGGGTCTAGGTCAGGGTCAGGTTCAGGTTCAGGGTCTAGGTCTGGGTCTAGGTCAGGTCAGGGTCAGGTTCAGGGTTTAGGTCAGGGTCTAGGTCAGGGTCTAGGTCAGGTTACTGGAAGCATCAAAAGATTATTGTAGCGAACCTCACTAATGAGACACGTTACAATTTCCACCAAGTGTTATATCCATATTGGACCGTGTGTAGCCTGTTTGCCTTTCCCAAGAGTGACCCAGGATCAATGCTCGCCGCCTCCATTCCCTATATTATTTTAATGCTGCGACTCATTTTCTAGAGAGTTTCAGAACCAGGCTCTCTAATCTCTCTTGTCTTCAGACAGTAGATTGTAGAGTTGATCAGAGAAGGTAACAACGGGGCTATAATCAGTAAGGTACTACACTCCGTCAGACTCAGCCTCGGGTCTGTCCTCGTCAACAACCCAGAGGCTAACATGGGAGCGTAGTAACTTGACACCACAATGGTGTTCAGCAGTCTCAGTAATGGGTAAATTGTTTTGACGTACAGTGCCTTGCGAAAGTATTCGGACCCCTTGAACTTTGCGACCTTTTGCCACATTTCAGGCTTCAAACATAAAGATATAAAACTGTATTTTTTTGTGAGGAATCAACAACAAGTGGGACACAATCATGAAGTGGAACGACATTTATTGGATATTTCAAACTTTTTTAACAAATCAAAAACTGAAAAATTGGGCGTGCAAAATTATTCAGCCCCTTTACTTTCAGTGCAGCAAACTCTCTCCAGAAGTTCAGTGAGGATCTCTGAATGATCCAATGTTGACCTAAATGACTAATGATGATAAATACAATCCACCTGTGTGATAGTCACTGTGATAGTCTCAGAGGTCCGTTAAAAGCACAGAGAGCATCATGAAGAACAAGGAACACACCAGGCAGGTCCGAGATACTGTTGTGAAGAAGTTTAAAGCCGGATTTGGATACAAAAAGATTTCCCAAGTTTTAAACATCCCAAGGAGCACTGTGCAAGCAATAATATTGAAATGGAAGGAGTATCAGACCACTGCAAATCTACCAAGACCTGGCCGTCCCTCTAAACTTTCAGCTCATACAAGGAGAAGACTGATCAGAGATGCAGCCAAGAGGCCCATGATCACTCTGGATGAACTGCAGCTGAGATCTACAGCTGAGGTGGGAGACTCTGTCCATAGGACAACAATCAGTCGTATAATGCACAAATCTGGCCTTTATGGAAGAGTGGCAAGAAGAAGGCCATTTCTTAAAGATATCCATAAAAAGTGTTGTTTAAAGTTTGCCACAAGTCACCTGGGAGACACACCAAACATGTGGAAGAAGGTGCTCTGGTCAGATGAAACCAAAATTGAACTTTTTGGCAACAATGCAAAACGTTATGTTTGGCGTAAAAGCAACACAGCTCATCACCCTGAACACACCATCCCCACTGTCAAATATGGTGGTGGCAGCATCATGGTTTGGGCCTGCTTTTCTTCAGCAGGGACAGGGAAGATGGTTAAAATTGATGGGAAGATGGAGCCAAATACAGGACCATTCTGGAAGAAAACCTGATGGAGTCTGCAAAAGACCTGAGACTGGGACGGAGATTTGTCTTCCAACAAGACAATGATCCAAAACATAAAGCAAAATCTACAATGGAATGGTTCAAAAATAAACATCTCCAGGTGTTAGAATGGCCAAGTCAAAGTCCAGACCTGAATCAAATCGAGAATCTGTGGAAAGAACTGAAAACTGCTGTTCACAAATGCTCTCTATCCAACCTCACTGAGCTCGAGCTGTTTTGCAAGGAGGAATGGGAAAAAATTTCAGTCTCTCGATGTGCAAAACTGATAGACATACCCCAAGCGACTTACAGCTGTAATCGCAGCAAAAGGTGGCGCTACAAAGTATTAACTTAAGGGGGCTGAATAATTTTGCACGCCCAATTTTTCAGTTTTTGATTTGTTAAAAAAGTTTGAAATATCCAATAAATGTCGTTCCACTTCATGATTGTGTCCCACTTGTTGTTGATTCTTCACAAAAAAAATACAGTTTTATATCTTTATGTTTGAAGCCTGAAATGTGGCAAAAGGTCGCAAAGTTCAAGGGGGCCGAATACTTTCGCAAGGCACTATACGTCACTAGAATTAAGGGAAACTTCTCAGCGATGAGCCATAGAGCCAGAATGGTAGGCATCAGGAAGTAAGGTTCAGGGTTGACATAGAGCCAGAATGGTAGGCATCAGGAAGTAAGGTTCAGGGTTGACATAGAGCCAGAATGGTAGGCATCAGGAAGTAAGGTTCAGGGTTGACATAGAGCCAGAATAGGCATCAGGCAGGTTCAGGATTGGAAGAATGGTAGGTTCAGGGAGGTTCAGGGTTGACATAGAGCCAGAATGGTAGGCATCAGGAAGTAAGGTTCAGGGTTGACATAGAGCCAGAATGGTAGGCCAGAATGGTTAGGGGCATAGAGCCAGAATGGAAGTCAGGAAGTAGGGTTCAGGGTTGACATAGAGCCAGAATGGTAGGCATCAGGAAGTAAGGTTCAGGGTTGACATAGAGCCAGAATGGTAGGCATCAGGAAGTAAGGTTCAGGGTTGACATAGAGCCAGAATGGTAAGCATCAGGAAGTAGGGTTCAGGGTTGACATAGAGCCAGAATGGTAGGCTTCAGGAAGTAAGGTTCAGGGTTGACATAGAGCCAGAATGGTAGGCATCAGGAAGTAAGGTTCAGGGTTGACATAGGCAGCCCTGATTAAGGCTATGTAATCACAGAACCCGTATTGAATGATTGGCTGCCAGTATGGAAGGCTGCCAAAGTCTGCCCAAGCAAGCTCAATTCCTGAGAACACTATGAACCAGGAAGCTATTCTAACACAATTGGTCAGGATGCTGTGGTACCTAAGAGGGGTGCTGATGGAGATGGTTCAGTCCAAAGTCATCAGTAACAGGGACAGACACTCTGTGATGTCACCCAGGTGGTAGATGTACATGCAGGAGTAGTAGGAGATGGTTTTGACCTCGGCCAGCAGGACAGAGATCATGGTGGTGCTGGAGATGGACATGATGGTGGGCCACTAGGACAGAGATCATGGTGGTGCTGGTGCTGGACATGATGGTGGGCCAGCAGGACAGAGATCATGGTGGTCCTTGTGCTGGACATGATGGTGGGCCAGCAGGACAGAGATCATGGTGGTGGGCCAGCAGGACAGAGATCATGGTGGTGGGCCAGCAGGACAGATATCATGGTGGTGGGCCAGCAGTGCAACACCAGAGGATGTGTGATCAGATCCGGTCAACTTAAATAGACCACCATGCTAAGGAAGGAGTGGTGAATACGATTGGTGCAATCTCAGCTGATGGGTTGGCTGTCTGACCTGGCTTCACAAAATACATTTTCATTGGGGAATATTGGGCCTCTCCGATAACTTGTAGGGATACAGTACAAGCCTCTAACAGCTGAGAAGCTGTCCTTCTACACAGGTGTCTATGTTATGAGCATGTACAGAAACACTTTTTTTTTTAAGTGACCATGGGTCAGGACTTTATGGTCCCTGTCCTCCCGTTTCACTGTCCTCATGTTATCATCAATAAATCAAATCAAATTTTACTGGTCACATACACATATTCAGCAGATGTTATTGTCAGTGTTGCGAAATGCTTGTGTTCCGAGCTCCAACAGTGCAGTAGTAATTAATAACATGGGGGAGAAGGGACAGCCTTGTCTAGTCCCACATTTTCAGTAGATTATTTAGAGAGCTTTGCAGCCAAATGCAAGTTGGAACAAACTGGCTGACTTGCATTGGCCTTGTTGTTTAGCCCTTTGACATTAAAACGTTGTAACTCTTCTCTCTCTCTCTCATCTCATCTCTCTTCTCTCTCTCTCTCTCTCTGTCTCTCTCTAACTCTCTCTCTCTCTCTCTCTCTGTCCTAATGAGTGCTCAGTAACAAGCAGAGCAGTATTCCCACCTGGTCTAGTGTTCCTGTCAAATTCCTCAGATTCATTGTCAACAAACAGGTGGTCATCAGAGACCTAATTAGAGTGTTGGTACACCTGGGATGGCTGAGTAATCACCTCACCTGTTTACATTTAGCCATGCAGGTGATGATGGAACTGTTGTTGGCTACATCATGCTGTGTTGTAGATTAACTTTAGGCCACAAATTTGGCCCCAAACACTTCATGTTTTCACTTCCAATAAAATAAAATTGTATTTGTCACATTCTTTGTGAAAAACAGGTGTAGACTAACAGTGAAATGTTTACTTCCCAATAATGCAGAGAGAAAAAAATAAGAAAAAAATAACAACACAATGATTAAATACACAATGAGTAATGATAAATTGGCCAAATACTCGGGGTACGGGTTTTCTGTCATTGGAAATGATGGCGGAAACATGTAGATAAAAAAACATGAGCTGGTGTACACCCAGAATGTGGAGGTGCTGACTAACAGCCAATAAACTATAAACTATCAAAATGAAGAAAGGGGCACACTCCATGTATAAACTCCCAGCAATTTAATGGGTTTTTACCAACGTTTTCGGCATCCAACATTATGTACAAAAAAAATGTAAGATCAGAGTAAAAAAAAAACACACAAAAAAAATAGCAAAATTGGTCCGGAGCTCGTAAGACAGCTGCAACGCCATCATCTTCTACCATTACAACCATCATCTTCTACCATTACAACCATCATCTTCTACCATTACAGCCATCATCTTCTCCATTACAACCATCATCTTCTACCATTACAACCATCATCTTCTACCATTACAATCATCATCTTCTACCATTACAACCATCATCTTCTACCATTACAACCATCATCTTCTACCATTACAGCCATCATCTTCTCCATTACAACCATCATCTTCTACCATTACAACCATCATCTTCTACCATTACAATCATCATCCTCTACCATTACAACCATCATCTTCTATCATTACAACCATCATCTTCTACCATTACAACCATCATTACAACCATCATTACAACCATCATTACAACCATCATATTCTACCATTACAACCATCATCTTCTACCATTACAACCATCATCTTCTACCATTACAACCACCATCTTCTACCATTACAATCATCATCTTCTACCATTACAGCCATCATATTCTTCCATTACAACCATCATCTTCTACCATTACAACCATCATCTTCTACCATTACAACCATCATCGTCTACCATTACAATCATCATCTTCTACCATTACAACCATCATTACAATCATCATCTTCTACCATTACAATCATCATCTTCTACCATTACAACCATCATCTTCTACCATTACAACCATCATTACAACCATCATTACAACCATCATCTTCTACCATTACAACCATCATTACAACCATCATCTTCTACCATTACAATCATCATCTTCTACCATTACAATCATCATCTTCTACCATTACAACCATCATCTTCTACCATTACAACCATCATCTTCTACCATTACAATCATCATCTTCTACCATTACAACCATCATCTTCTACCATTACAACCATCATATTCTACCATTACAGCCATCATATTCTACCATTACAACCATCATCTTCTACCATTACAATCATCATCTTCTACCATTACAACCATCATCTTCTAACATTACAATCATCATCTTCTATCATTACAACCATCATCTTCTACCATTACAATCGTCATCTTCTGCCATTACAACCATCATCTTCTACCATTACAACCATCATTTTCTACCATTACAACCATCATTACAACCATCATCTTCTACCATTACAATCATCATTACAACCATCATTACAAACATCATTACAACCATCATCTTCTACCATTACAACCATCATTACAACCATCATTACAACCACCATCTTCTACCATTACAACCATCATCTTCTACCATTAGAATCTGATAGTCACAGTTCCTTCTTGCAGTATGAAGCGGATGAGACATTCAAAGTTGTGCCCTCTTGTGGGAATTGCCTGGGTATATATCTAGAGATATAAATAAATCATCAACTGTATCTTGCTCTGTTTAGAGCCAATTGGTTGACCGCTCTATGAGGGGCTCTAGGAGGATCTGTGAGGATTATCAATTCAAGGAGAAAGCACTAATCCTGGTCCCTGATGATATTTATTAACCTTAATTAGAGAGGTGGGGGATTCAGGGAAAACCATTATTCTAATAAATAGACCTCTGAACCAGGGGACTGTAGGTGTTGAGCCCAGGGGGGAAACATAGCTCCATAGCATTACATAGTGTTGCGTAGCATTGCATAGCATTGCGTAGTGTTGCATAGCATTGCGTAGCATTGCATAGCATTGCGTAGCATTGCATAGCACCAGAACCAAAACTTAGACCACGATACAAAAGTAATTAACTGTGACCTCCAAGTGGGTCCTGACCCATCATTTCTAGCCATGATTTGGTGTGCAGAAATATATGTTTAGTAATCAGAACCACTGTATTTATGCTGCAGTAGTTTATGTGTCGGGGGGCTGGGGTCAGTTTGTTATATCTGGAGTACTTCTCCTGTCCTATTCGGTGTCCTGTGTGAATCTAAGTGTGCGTTCTCTAATTCTCTCCTTCTCTCTTTCTTTCTCTCTCTCGGAGGACCTGAGCCCTAGGACCTGACCTCCAGGACTACCTGACATGATGACTCCTTGCTGTCCCCAGTCCACCTGGCCATGCTGCTGTTCCAGTTTCAACTGACCTGAGCCCTAGGACCATGCCCCAGGACTACCTGACATGATGACTCCTTGCTGTCCCCAGTCCACCTGGCCATGCTGCTGCTCCAGTTTCAACTTCCACCTGACTGTGCTGCTGCTCCAGTTTCAACTGTTCTGCCTTATTATTATTCAACCATGCTGGTCATTCATGAACATTTGAACATCTTGGCCATGTTCTGTTATAATCTCCACCCAGCACAGCCAGAAGAGGACTGGCCACCCCACATAGCCTGGTTCCTCTCTAGGTTTCTTCCTAGGTTTTGGCCTTTCTAGGGAGTTTTTCCTAGCCACCGTGCTTCTACACCTGCATTGCTTGCTGTTTGGGGTTTTAGGCTGGGTTTCTGTACAGCACTTTGAGATATCAGCTGATGTACGAAGGGCTATATAAATAAATTTGATTTGATTTGATTTGTATGTAATGTTAATTAGAGACTTTTATTATGGCATCGCCATCTACAATTCATGTTGGGGCTCTTATTCTGAAAAAACCCTTCCCATACTCACCTGCGCATGACAAGAGATTCACGTGAGAGATGTGTGAGTGACAAAGAAGTGAAGTGAGGAGATAACGTGTCGTTGTGTCGCTACAGTTTGTGCTGCTGCTACTTGGATGGATTAAAATCCATAGAACTTAACCCAATTCTTTATCATCGGTACCGGAGTGCTTTGGAGAAGGTGATAGATAATTAAGTCAAGAAGTTAGGGCTACTAAAGTAGAATAGCTATACTATTCTACACACAGCTTTGGAAGGTCAAAATCCCCACCAGCATTTAGCAAACGCTCTTAATCAGAGTGACTCTCAGGAACTATTAGAGATAAATATCTGACTCAAGGGCACATTGATAGATTTTTCACCTAGTAGGTTCAGGGATTTGAACCAGCAGCCTTCCGGTTACTGGCCCAAGAACCTGGTTCTTGTTTAGGATCTGGTTCCTACCGTTTTTTCCAACTGCTTACACACAAAATCTTTTCATGTCGCAGGATTTTTGAAACCTCTCACTCAAAGTGCAAAACTACACACCAAATATCCAAAACCATAAGCTATTTCTCTGCCTTGGACTCAGTTGTCAATTGCATAAAACACTTTTTTCAAAACACTACACACAATTCTCTACTTAGAACACAAAAATCTAACAGGAAGTGACTTGCTTTCCTTTTCCAAACACAACCAATCAAACCAATCAAAATGCTACACTTATTCACCAGGTCACACACACACTCCTCACATGTGCAAACACTAATAGCTTAACTGATCACTAACCAATCACTGCTTTACTGAAGTATAACACTATAAATAGGTCAAAGGTCAGATTACCTGTTTTGAACAATGGATGCCAACAATGGACAGAGAGCAAGAGTAGTAGGAGGGAGAGGAAGAGGAAGAAGAGGACGAGGGTACAGAAGAGAAGGAAGGAGAGCCATCTCTGATGAGATTAGGGCAACACTTGTTGATCATGTGATCAACCACAGTTTGTGACCATGAGAGAGGCTGGACTGAGAGTCCAGCCCAACTTGAGTCGATTTACAGTGGCGTCCATAATTTGAACCTTCAGATATTAGAACAGGTACGCAACTATCTAATGACTATTTTAGCATTACAGTAATGTACTGTAAAATACATATGACTGCATAGTATTGCATAAACATTTTTTAACTCTAAGCCATCCATTTACTGCACTGCATTGAATGAATGACGTTGGTTATCAGGCTGTACTACATGTTTTTGTACATTGTTTACAGTTCCTATGCTGAACACATACTGTGTTGAATTCTGTACAGAGTGGAAAGGCAAAGACATCATGGAGGACGAGGACACTTGTTCACAGATGTACAAGAGACTGCAATTATAAATATGGTTTTGGCCAACAATGCAATTAGTCATCCTCTATGATAACAGTATTGGAGTATTGGAACTGGATGCCCGTGTAATTCACCATTAATTTATTTATGTGGATGAGGTTGGCTTCAACCTCACCAAAACCAGGCGCCGCGGAAGAAATGTAATAGGACAGAGGGCAATGACCAATGTCCCTGGACAGCGTGGGGGTAATATAACTATGTGTGCTGCCATCACTCAAAACGGGGTCCTCCGTCACAACGCCACACTGGGTCCGTACAACACCGGCCATATGCTCACTTTTCTGGATGCTGATAGATTTGTGGGACTTTATGGGACAATGTTAGTTTTCACCGGGCTGTTCTGGTCCAAAACCGGTTTGCCACCCCTCCACAATGTGTAGTTTTGTACCTACCCCCATATTCACCTTTTCTAAAGCCCATAGAGGAATTCTTCTCAGCCCGGCGCTGGAAAGTGTATGATCGCCAACCCTATGCCCGCATGCCGCTTCTCCAGGCAATGGAGGACGAATGTGGGGACATAGAGGTTGCCTCTGTCCAAGGTTGGATACGCCATGCTAGGAGATACTTCCCTCCATGTGGGGACATAGAGGTTGCCTCTGTCCAAGGTTGGACACGCCATGCTAGGAGATACTTCCCTCCATGTGGGGACATAGAGGTTGCCTCTGTCCAAGGTTGGATACGCCATGCTAGGAGATACTTCCCTCCATGTGGGGACATAGAGGTTGCCTCTGTCCAAGGTTGGATACGCCATGCTAGGAGATACTTCCCTCCATGTGGGGACATAGAGGTGGCCTCTGTCCAAGGTTGGACACGCCATTCTAGGAGATACTTCCCTCCATGTGGGGACATAGAGGTTGCCTCTGTCCAAGGTTGGATACGCCATGCTAGGAGATACTTCCCTCCATGTGGGGACATAGAGGTTGCCTCTGTCCAAGGTTGGATACACCATGCTAGGAGATACTTCCCTCCATTTGGGGACATAGAGGTTGCCTCTGTCCAAGGTTGGATACGCCATGCTAGGAGATACTTCCCTCCATGTGGGGACATAGAGGTTGCCTCTGTCCAAGGTTGGATACGCCATGCTAGGAGATACTTCCCTCCATGTGGGGACATAGAGGTTGCCTCTGTCCAAGGTTGGATACGCCATGCTAGGAGATACTTCCCTCCATGTGTGGACATAGAGGTTGCCTCTGTCCAAGGTTGGATACACCATGCTAGGAGATACTTCCCTCCATGTGGGGACATAGAGGTTGCCTCTGTCCAAGGTTGGAAACGCCATGCTAGGAGATACTTCCCTCCATGTGGGGACATAGAGGTTGCCTCTGTCCAAGGTTGGAAACGCCATGCTAGGAGATACTTCCCTCCATGTGGGGACATAGAGGTTGCCTCTGTCCAAGGTTGGACACGCCATGCTAGGAGATACTTCCCTCGATGTTTGGCAAGAGAAAACATATCTTGTGATGTGGACAAAGTATTGTGGCCAGACCCAGGCCGGAGAAGAGATGAAGCGTAGCTTAGCACTGGTGACTGCCCCCACCCTACCAATTTCTGGACTGCCCCCCCCACCCCCCGGGACCCCTCACACACAATTGTGTTCTTTACTGTATTCTAAAGAATACACTTTTGGTTTACATATGTTTATGGTTTTGTTGTATGCTACTGTATACAACAGTAATGTTTGGCCTAATAAATATTTTCTGTTTCTACATTGCATTGGTGTTTACAGTGTACTTGTTACCCCTCTCAGCAGATGACTTTCACTGTAGAACATTGTATTGAAATGTAGATATAAGCCTATGAAAGACCAAAGAGCTCTAGATTTAGAACAACAGTGTTTACATGGTATATCCAAAAATGTAGTATTATGAAAACAGTGTTTGCCATTTGATGCAAATGCTTCATTCTGACATGTGTTTATGGCATTTTGAATGCAGTGTTACATTTTGAAGGAGATGTGAGGCATTTTGAATGCAGTGTTACATTTTGAAGGAGATGTGAGGCATTTTGAATGCAGTGTTACATTTTGAAGGAGATGTGAGGCATTTTGAATGCAGTGTTACATTTTGAAGGAGATGTGAGGCATTTTGCATTTTGTGTGTAGAGTTTTGAAAAAAAGGAGACCGTTTTGAAAATGTGTGTAAGCAGTTGGAAAAAACTCTAAAGGATCCCTTTACATATAATTTAGTATTTTGTTCATCAGTCCATTGGTGATACCCCCCCCATGTCAGCTGTGACGTTTTCAAGATGGAGCTGAACTTGTAATGATGATGAATGGTCCCAACTTCAAACTAGGACTTTATATGAGACAAGATGACAATGTTACCGTATATTGCTGTTATTGACAGCTATATATATTTTTTTCACTTTGAAGCTTGGTAATGATAATAATGCAAGTGGAATACTTTAAGTGTTGTCAGTCCCAGTGTCATAGTGTCACCAGTCAGTGTGTAAGCCATAACAGCAGTTGTCCTCAGCTGATGTGTGTGTGTCCCATGGAAACACTCTCTTCAGGTGTGTCAACATATTTTAATTGGCTCTCGGATGACCACCTGTTTGTTAACTCTGAAAACAGTGACATCAGGTGATTTTTTTTTTATGTGACAATGCCAAAGCAAGTAAAAATAAACAGTAAACAAAAGTGAGAGGACACAAAACAACATCAACAAAAAAAGAAAGAAATGAACAGTAACACATTGCATGAATGTTTTAAAAAGATCAAGACATATCATATATTATCAGCTATGTGTTAGCAATGTATAGTGTGTGCCAATGGCTGTAGTACATATAGTAGGGGAAGATAAATACACAGATATATAGATAGTATTTACAATGTTGTTTGTGTTCCACTGGTTGCCCGTATCGCATTGCAACAGTCCACAAATCTTGCTGATGTGATGGCACACTGTGGTATTTCACCTGATGGATATGGTAGTTTGTCAACGTTTGATTTGGTTTCAAATTCTTTGTGGATATGTGTAATCTGAAGGAAATACGTGTCTCTAATATGGTCATATATTGGGCAGGAGGTTAGGAAGTTCAGCTCAGTTTCCACCTCATTTTTTGGGCAGTGAGCACATAGCCAGGTCTGCCTTTTGGTGGCCTTTCTCAATAGCAAGGCTATGCTCACTGAGTCTGTACATAGTCAAGGATTATCTTAATTTGGGGTCAAGGGTCAGGTATTCTGCCACTTTGCACTGTCTGTTTAGGGCAAGATAGTGTTCCAATTTGCTCTGTTTTTGGGTTGATTCTTTCCAGTGTGTCAAATAGTAACTTTTTGCTTTTCATGATTTTGTTGGGTCTAAATCTGTTGCTGTCCTGGGGCTCTGTGGGGTCTGTTTGTGTTTGTGAACAGAGCCCCAGAACCAGCTGGCTGAGGGGACTCTAGGTTCATCTCTCTGTAGGTGATGTCTTTGTGATGGAATGTGTGGGCATCGCTTCCTTTCAGCTGGTTGTAGAATTTTAGAATCTATTTTCTGGAGTTTGATAATTAGCAGGTATTTCATTGTTTGGACGTTTGCGTTGGACACAGAGTATAGTGTTTTTTTGCAGAATTCTGCTTGCAGAGTCTCAATTTGGTGAATTGTTGGTTGGTGAGTGGACCCCAGACCTCACAACCATGAAGGGCAATGAGCTCTATAACAGACTGAATTATTTTTAGCCAGATCCTAATTGGGATGTTGAGTTTTAGGTTCCTTCAGAAGGCCCTTTTTGCCTTCTCTCTCAGATCGTTCACAGCCTTGTAGAAGTTACCTGTGGTGTTGATGTTTAGGCTGAGGTAGGTGTAATTCGTTTTCTCTAGTAATTCTTTGTGGTGTCTAGATAAAATTTGTATTTGTTGTTTTGGATACTGGACCTTTTTGGAGCACCATTATTTTTGCCTTACTGAGATTTACTGTCAGGGCCCAGGTATGTCAGGGCCCAGGTCTGTCAGGGCCCAGGTCTGTCAGGGTTCAGGTCTGTCAGGGCCCAGGTCTGTCAGGGCCCAGGTCTGTCAGGGCCCAGGTCTGTCAGGGACCAAGTCTGGCAGAATCTGTGCAGAATGTCTAGGTGCTGCTGTAGGCCCTCCTTGGTTAGGGACAGAAGCACCAGATCATCAGCAAACAGTAGACATTTGAGTCCAGTAGTGTGAGGCTGGGTGCTGCAGAATGTTCTATTGACCAATTCATTGATATAAAGAGGGTGGGGCTGGATCTCTATCTCACTCCACGGCCCTGAGGAAAGAAGGAAAGTCTTTTTCGCCCATTTTAAATGCACACTTGTTCTTTGTGTACATTGTTTTCCTTCCTTCCTTTCTTCCCTCCCGTCCACTACTGTTTACACCACTGAACTAATGAGATATGTCGACGTTAGTATTCTGTAGAGAAGGCGGTATTCTCACAGGACAGTTTTACTGTATCTGTCATCCTCTGCAGACTGGAGACAGTGTCAACAAACACCCCTCCCTGCCTCTCCTCCTTCCTCCCTCCCTGTGTCATCCTCTGCAGACTATAGACACAGTGTCAACAAACACCCCTCCCTGGCTCCCTGCCTGCCTCCCTCCCTCCATCCCTGTGTCATCATCTGCAGAGAGAGTTTCTAAGCAGTATGGACAAACAGGTCCTCATTAGGTATCTCATTAGACTGACTGTGTATTCAGTAGGAGACTCATGTGTTGACATGTAGATAGAGGTCTAGTAGTCATCCTCTATGATAACACTGAATAACACAAAGAGTCAAATCTAGGCCTGATCTCTACAATGAGCCGATCTAGGCCCAATCTCCACAATGATCTGATCTAGGCCCACTCTCCACAATGATCCGATCTAGGCACACTCTCCACAATGATTCGATCTAGGCACGATCTTTACAATGAATAACGTCTAGACCTGATCTCCACAATGATCCGATCCAGGCACGTTCTCTACAACGATTCGATCTAGGCCCGTTCTTTACCAACGATCCGATCTAGGCCCGTTCTCTACCAACGATCCAATCTAGGTCCAATCTTTTCTCCAAAATAAGTAGCAGACGATATAGTACAGTGATCGCATACATTTTTAGAATGTGTATCCGCTGTCGGGATCAAGGTCCTGATGATGAGCCAATTAGAAGAATCTGGTGTGTTAGAGCAGGGTTGGAGAGAAAGCCTGCAGACCCAGCAGCAGCAGACCATTTCAATGAATTTACATTGAACCAACGTGGAATAGATGTTGAATTGACATCTGTGGGATTTTACGCATCAGTTAACCACGTCACGTTTGATGAAAAGATCATGATTATTAGAAAGCAAATTACGGACTCCTCTTTAAATCTGCATATTTCTCCAAAGCTCAGTTGTCCTGAGTCTGCACAACTCTGCCAGGACCTAGGATCAAGAGAGACGCTCAAGTGTTTTAGTACTATATCTCTTGACACAATGATGAAAATAATCATGGCCTCTAAAGCTTCAAGCTGCATACTGGACCCTATTCCAACTGAACTACTGAAAGCGCTGCTTCCTGTGCTTGGCCCTCCTATGTTGAACATAATAAACGGCTCTCTATCCACCGGATGTGTACCAAACTCACTAAAAGTCTCTTGAAAAATCCAAACCTTGACCCAGAAAATATTTTAAACTATTGGCCTATATTGAATCTCCCATTCCTCTCAAATGCTAGCAAAACATGTTGCGGAGCAACTCACTGCCTTCCCGAAGACAAATAATGTATACAAAACGCTTCAGTCTGGTTTTAGACCCCATCATAGCACTGAGACTGCACTTGTGAAGGTGGTAAATGACCTTTCAATGGCATCAGACCGAGGCTTTGCATCTGTCCTCGTGCTCCTAAGTGCTGCTTTTGATACCATCGATCACCGCATTCTTTTGGAGAGATTGGAAACCAAAATTGGTCTACACGGACAAGTTCTGGCCCGGTTTAGATCTTATCTGTCGGAAAGATATCAGTTTGTCTCTGTGGATGATTTGTCCTCTGACAAATCAACTGTAAATTTCGGTGTTCCTCAAGGTTCCGTTATGGGACCACTATTGTTTTCACTATATATTTTACCTCTTGATGATGTCATTTGGAAACATAATGTTAACTTTCACTGCTATGTGGACGACACACGGCTGTACATTTCGATGAAACATGGTGAAGCCCCAAATTTGCCCTCGCTAGAAGCTTGTGTTTCAGACATAAGGAAGTGGATGGCTGCAAATGTTCTACTTTTAAACTTGGACAAAACAGAGATGCTGGTTCTAGGTCCCAAGAAACAGAGATCTTCTGTTGAATCTGACAATTCATCTTGTTGGTTATACAGTCTCAAATAAAACTGTGCAGGTCCTCGGCGTTACTCTGGACCCTGATCTCTCTTTTGACGAACATATCAACACTGTTTCAAGGACAGCTTTTTTCCATCTCAAATCAAATCAAATCAAATTTTATTTGTCACATACACATGGTTAGCAGATGTGAATGCGAGTGTAGCGAAATGCTTGTGCTTCTAGTTCCGACAATGCAGTAATAACGAACAAGCAATCTAACTAACAATTCCATCAACATCTTCGTAACACTGCAAAAATAAGGGACTTTCTTTTTTTTTGTCAGGGGTTTGACTACTGCAATGCTCTACTTTCTGGCTACCCGGGATAAAGCACTTCAGTTAGTGCTAAACACGGCTGCTAGAATCTTGACTAGAACCAAAGAAATTGATCATATTACTCCAGTGCTAGCCTCTCTACACCGGCTTCCTGTTAAGGCAAGGGCTGATTTCAAGGTTTTACTGCTAACCTACAAAGCATTACATGGGCTTGCTCCTACCTATCTTTCCGATTGGGTCCTGCCACACATACCTACACGTACACTACGGTCACAAGACGCAGGCCTCCTAACTGTCCCTAGAATTTCTAAGCAAACAGCTGGAGGCAGGGCTTTCTCCTATAGAGCTCAATTTTTATGGAATGGTCTGCCTACCCATGTGAGAGATGTAGACTCGGTCTCAACTTTTAAGTCTTTTATTGAAGACTCATCTCTTCGGTAGGTCCTATGATTGAGTGTAGTCTGGCCCAGGAGTGTGAAGGTGAACGGAAAGGCACTGGAGCAACGACTTGCCCTTGCTGTCTCTGCCTGGCTGGTTCCCCTCTTTCCACTGGGATTCTCTGCCTCTAACCCTTTTACAGGGGCTGAATCACTGGCTTACTGTTGCTCTTTCATGTCGTCCCTAGGAGGGATGCTTCACTTGAGTGGGTTGAGTCACTGACGTGATCTTCCTGTCTGGGTTGGCGCCCCCCCTTGGAGTTCGTGCCATGGTGGAGATCTTTGTGGGCTATACTCGGCCTTGTCTCAGGATGGTAGGTTGGTGGTTGAAGATATCCCTCTTGTGGTGTGGGGGCTGTGCTTTGGCAAAGTGGGTGGGGTTATATCCTGCCTGTTTGGCCCTGTCCGGGGGTATCATCGGATGGGGCCACAGTGTCTCCTGACCACTCCTGTCTCAGCCTCCAGTATTTATGCTGCAGTAGTTCATGTATCGGGGGGCTAGGGTCAGTTTGTTATATCTGGAGTATTTCTCCTGTCTTATCCGGTGTCCTGTGTGAATTGAAGTAGGCTCTCTCTAATTCCCTCTCTATTTCTCTCTCCTTTCTTTACTTTCTTTCTTTCTCGGAGGAGGAGGACCTGAGCCCTAGGACCATGCCTCAGGACTACCTGGCCTGAACTCCTTACTGTCCCCAGTCCACCTGGCCGGGCTGCTGCTCCAGTTTCAACTGTTCTGCCTGCGGCTATGGAACCCTGACCTGTTCACCGGACGTTCTACCTGTCCCAGACCTGCTGTTTTCAACTCTCTAGAGACAGCAGGAGTGGCAGAGATAATCTGAATGTTCGGCTATGAAAAGCCAACTGACATTTACTCCTGAGGTGCTGACCTGTTGCACTCTCGACAACCAATGTGATTATTATTATTTGACCCTGCTGGTCATCTATGAACATTTGAACATCTTGGCCATGTTCTGTTATAATCTCCACCCGGCACAACCAGAAGAGGACTGGCCACCCCTCATTGCCTGGTTCCTCTCTAGGTTTCTTCCTAGGTTTTGGCCTTTCTAGGGAGTTTTTCCTAGCCATCCGTGCTTCTACAACTGCATTGCTTGCTGTTTGGGGTTTTAGGCTGGGTTTCTGTACAGCACTTTGTGACATCAGCTGATGTAAGAAGGGCTTCATAAATACTTTTGATTTGATAGCAATCTGGTGACTGACAACACAGTCCAAAGATTAGTTGATTCATGATTCTGAGCTGGGGAATACAACCGTTTTACTTCACTAAATCTATTTCAAGTATCATTTCACATTTTAGATTTTACCAAACTAACATAATGTAGTAAAACTAACAGAATACATTATTATACGTGTCGTTAGCTGTTTCAGTGTTTCCCAAAAGGTCAACAACATTTAGGTTTTTGTCCTGATTCATCTAATCAAAGGCTTGATGATGAGTCGATTAGCTGAATCAGGTGTGTTGGTGCAGTAACTAAAATGTGAATCCCTTTGGGTTCCCAGGACCAGGATTGGGAACCAGTGATGTAACTCTATGTGTTGTACTAATGACCAACAGGTATTGATGATCCAGTATATAAGTCTGTTGTCTCTGCCCAGGTACTCACACTAGACCTGGGCTGTCAGGTCCACCATATCACCTGAGGAGGTGGGTTCACCGTTACATTTACATGATAAACAGTGGCTTTAGTAGTTGATGGAGATGTTGACATTCTGGTATTTAGTTTGATGTCTGAAGTGAGTGGTTTAATTAACTATTTTTTAGCAACTGGTATCAAATGCAGTAACATTGAATACATAAATAAATACAATTTAAATATAATATTAATTTATTTATTATTATAAATTATTTGCAATTTACAATTTTGATGAACTTGGATAATTTCCTTTCCACTAACGATGCTTAAATTATGTTTTGGTCAACAGGTGAAGTAATGTGCAGTTTTGAATATATCTATATTTGTAATAATGTATTCATGGATAATGTATTTCCACAGATTATCACCAGCCAGAGGGAGACGTTAACACCTCCAGTCAGGATGAGTTCCCTGACCTCTGACCCTAACCAGACAGACGTCAACACCATCATCCGACCCCCTTACTTCTTCATCAGTGGTTTCATAGCCATCCCCGACATGAACTACTACTACATCTTCCTCTGTTTTGTTTACATCATCTCTCTGGTAAGGCTGTAGCTCTGGTCCAGGGTGTTACTAACTACTTCTGGTCCAGGGTGTTACTAACTAGCTCTGGTCCAGGGTGTTACTAACTACTTCTGGTCCAGGGTGATACTAACTACTTCTGGTCCAGGGTGATACTAACTAGCTCTGGTCCAGGGTGTTACTAACTACTTCTGGTCCAGGTTGATACTAACTAGCTCTGGTCCAGGGTGTTACTAACTACTTCTGGTCCAGGGTGATACTAACTAGCTCTGGTCCAGGGTGTTACTAACTACTTCTGGTCCAGGTTGATACTAACTAGCTCTGGTCCAGGGTGTTACTAACTACTTCTGGTCCAGGGTGTTACTAACTAGCTCTGGTCCAGGGTGGTACAAACTACTTCTGGTCCAGGGTGATACTAACTAGCTCTGGTCCAGGGTGTTACGAACTACTTCTGTTCCAGGGTGTTACTAACCAGCTCTGGTCCAGGGTGTTACTAACTAGCTCTGGTCCAGGGTGTTACTAACCAGCTCTGGTCCAGGGTGTTACTAACCTGCTCTGGTCCAGGGTGTTACTAACCAGCTCTGGTCTAGGGTGTTACTAACCTGCTCTGGTCCAGGGTGTTACTAACTAGCTCTGGTCCAGGGTATTACTAACCAGCTCTGGTCCAAGGTGTTACTAACTAGCTAGTTGTTCACTTTCCTCAGGAAAGCACACTTAAGGAAACGTAATATACTATACATTTCCATTTTGGGTCATTTCTGCTGTGTGTGTGTGTGTGTGTGTGTGTGTGTGTGTGTGTGTGTGTGTGTGTGTGTGTGTGTGTGTGTGTGTGTGCGTTGGGTCTAGGTGGGCAACACCTTCGTCATGACTGGCATCTACGTGGACCGCAGTCTCCACAGGTAATCAGACCTCTTTAATCTCATTAACACAATACATTGTATAACAGCCTTTATTGGACATTCTATCTTATTGAAGTCCCAGTTCATGTTCATTCAGACATGTGTGTGGGAGCCTGCCCTGCTCCCCGTTCCCCTGAACCTCACAGACATGTGTGTGGGAGCCTGCCCTGCTACCCGTTCCCCTGGACCTCACAGACATGTGTGTGGGAGCCTGCCCTGCTACCCGTTCCCCTGGACCTCACAGACATGTGTGTGGGAGCCTGCCCTGCTCCCCGATCTCCATTACATAATACTTAGATTAATATTAAAATATATCTATGTTCTGACCTTACAGCCCCAAGTACATCGCTGTGTTCAACCTGGCCTTCACAGACGTGTGTGAAAGCACAGCCCTGGTTCCCAAGCTGCTGGACATGTTTCTGTTCAGCAGACAGCTCATCTCCTACGATCAGTGTCTCACGAGCCTCTTCTTCGTCTTCCTCTTCATCACCATGCAGTCCTTCAACCTCACCATCCTCTCCTATGACAGACTGGTGGCCATCTGCTACCCGCTCAGGTCTCAGATAATATATCATATTATTAACTCAATTAAAATAACATTCAGAAACACTATTTAATTTTACCCTTCTGGGATAAAAAAAATATTGTGAATTGAAAAATGTGATTTATTTGACAATTTATTCAAATGTATTTATTAAATATATTAATATTTTAAAAAAAATACAATTTAACATGGATTCACTGCATTTAAAATCATATATAAGGATATATATATAAGGATATCGTGCTGACCCCTGCAAGTTCTCCAAATGTGGGAATCTCGACTGAATAATTATATATATGAAAAAACATACAAAGACAAATCATATAAACCATTGACGATAATAACATGATAAGGTTGAAGATCTTTTCCCCCACAGAGATGCTATTAAATGACCAGAGGGGCTGTGTCATCAACTCTCAAAGTTCCATTGTAATGTTCTTTCCAGGTACCACATGATGATCACACACAGGTCCATGCTCCAGCTGACGGGGGCCGCCTGGGCGTTTGCTGTGTTGATGGTGTTGATCTCTGTGTGTCTCATCACCCGGCTCTCTTTCTGTAGGTTAGTATGTTAGTATGTATCGTGTTGTAGTGCACCGACTCCACTGCAAAAGCATAGCTTCTGTGAAGTATAGATTTATCTGTTAAATCACATCAAACTATTGGTTTCAGACATACGAACCTCCAGTCCAATGACTTGCTGGTGCAAAAAAATCTATTCATGATATAGTATAGTAGATATAAATATAGTCAAATATAATATATCCTTACGTTGATGAATGCTCCCGCTGTTTTATTGTCAGACTTGATCAAGACGTGCGGGTCAACACCTGCTCTTTCCATGACTGACCAGGTGAATCCAGGTTTAACCTATGATCCCTTATTGATGTCACTTGTTTAAACCTGATATTGATCCCTTTGCGCGCCAATCCCTTTAGCGGGATCGAAGTAACAGTCAGTATCTAGTGTGGCCACCAGCTGCATTAAAACCTCTTAGGGATCCCTTAACTCTCCAATCCCTTTAGCGGGATCGATTTGACCACATCCAGTGAAATTCCAGTGAAATTGCAGAGCGACAAATTCAAACTTCAACCGAAAATATAAGTGTATTACATCAAAATGAAGCTTAACTTCTTGTTCATCCAGCCGCAGTGTCAGATTTTTAAAAAGCAGACCATGTGATTATCTGAGGACAGCGCCCCGCATACAAACACATGAAAGTAATTTTCAACCAGGTGGCGACACGGAAGTCAGAAATAACGATATAATAAATACCTTACTTATTAAGATCTTCTTCTTTTTTTTCTCAAATGTCTCAGTGACACAATGAATGGTCGTTTTGTTCGATAAATTCCTTCTTTATATCCCCAAAATGTCCATTTATTTGGCGAGTTTTATTCAGAAATACACCGGTTCCAACTCGCCCAACATGACTACAAAGTATCTAATAAATTACCTGTAAACTTGGTCCAAACATTTCAAACAACGTTCCTAATCCAACCTCAGGTATCCTAAAACGTAAATAATAATCAACAAAATTTAAGACGGGATAAACTGTTTCCAATAAATATAAAAACTAAAAACAACGCGAAGCACCAAACAGTAGAATCCATCTGGACACAAACAAAGAACAGCTGTACTTCTTCATTTCTCAAAAGAAAAACATCGAACAATTTCTAAAGACTGTTGCCATCTAGTGCAAGCCATAGGAAATGCAACCAGGTTCCTATTAAATAGGGCTTCCCATAGAAACTTTTTTGGGAAATACTATGACCTCAATTGTTTTCCCCCTGGAAGGTTTGTCCTCAGTTTTGCCTGCCATATCAGTTCTGTTATACTCACAGACATTATTTTAACAGTTTTAGAAATGTTACTGTTTTCTATCCAAATCTACTAATAATATGCATATCCTAGCTTCTGGGCCTGAGTAACAGGCAGTTTACTTTGGGCACAATTTTCATCCGGACTTGAAAATACTGCCCCCTTGCCTCCCTAAAATGTTTTAAATCCACGTAAATGGGGAAAGGCAGGTGTGGGTACTGATGGGGGATTGAGTGCGTAATGCTGGGGATCCTGGCGCCCTCGAGCTCCAGGTGAGGCAGAGCGGGTGTGACAAGTCACTTGTTAAATCCACTTAAATCAGTGTAGATGAAGGGGAGGAGACATGTTACAAAAGTTTTTTTAAGCCTTGAGACAAGCAAGACATGGATTATGTATGTGTGCCATTCAGTGGGTGAATGGGAAAAACAAAATATTTAAGTGCCTTTGAACGGGGTATGGTAGTAGGTGCCAGGCGCACCGGTTTGTGTCAAGAACTGCAATGCTGCTGATTTTTTCATGCTCAACAATTTCCAGTGTGAATCTAGAATTGTCCAACACCCAAAGGACATCCAGCCAACTTGACACAACTGTGGGAAACATTGAAGTCAACATGGGCCAGCATCCCTGTGGAATGCTTTCGACACCTTGTAGAGTCCAACGAATTGAGGCTGTAAAAGGAGGTTAATAAACTCAATATTAGGAAGGTGTTGCTAATGTTTTGTAAATTCAGTACCCCTTAACTTATTCCACATTTTGATGTGTTACAGCCTGAATTGAAAATATATGAATTTAAATTTCTCAACAATCAGGGATTAAAACCAAAATTATTTTCCAAATGTTTTGTTCTGAACCACTATTTTTATTTTTGTTCCAACCAGCAAAACACATTTCTGATTATTAATTATTTTCCACTATTTTTGTTCCAACCAGCAAAACACTGAAGCAGTTCCTTTATGTTCCTTCATCTTGAATGTGAGAGGAATTCCAGTGGCGGAGGTGTACCAATAGCTGGTCGAGAATTTTTTTGACACATTTCTGTTGTTCACTCTAATATCTGGGTAATAACATGGTCTATAATGTATTGTATTGTAGGTCTCTGGTGATCAACAGCTACTTCTGTGACCACGGTCCCCTGTTCCGTCTGGCGGCCCCCTGTTCTAATGTGGTCCCTAACATAGCGATGAGCGAAATCAACCCCTGTATAGTTCTCTATCTCCCAATGATCTTCATCATATCATCATACATCTGTATAACACACGCCCTGTTCACCGTCACACTGCCCCAGGACAGGTGAGAAGTCATACTGATTGGAATAAGTAAGTCAAGCCAGAACGGCCCATATGCTGATTGGTGTGAGGCCTCAGAAATATGTTTTTAGTTATGGACTTGTTACAGGAATGATAAATGCTGGGAAATATTGAGAATGCAATTAAACTGTATAGATAATCACATGGTGTACTGACACACATTCTCGCTCTCGCTCTCTCGCTCTCTCTTTCTTTCTCTCTCTATGTCCACCTCTTTCTCTCTCTCTCTCTCTCTTTCTTTCTCTCTCACCGTCCACCTCTCTTTCTCTCTCTCTCTCTCTCTCCATCTCTCACCCTCCACCTCTCTCTCCCTCTCTCTCCCTCTCTCACCCTCCACCTCTCTTTCTCCCTCTCTCCCTCTCTCTATCCACTTCTTTCTGTCTCTCTGTCTCTCTCCCTCTACCTCTTTCTCTCACTCCCTCTCTGTCCACCTCTTTCTGTCTCTCTCACTCTCTCCTTCTCTCCCTCCACCTCTCTCTCTCCCTCTCTCTCTCTTTCTTACCCTCTCTCACGCTCTCTTTCCCACTCTTTATCTCTCTCTCTGTCCACCTCTCTCTGTTTCCCCCCCCCCTCTCTCTCTCTCTCTCCCAGACTCAGAGCCATTAAGACATGTACCTCACACCTAATACTGGTGGCCATATTCTACCTGCCCATTATTTTCACGTACTCTCTCTACTCCATCATACCAACCAACGCCCGGATCATCAATCTCTCCCTGACCTCGATACTGCCACCAATGCTCAATCCCATCGTATACGTTCTGAAGACGGAGGAGTTTAAGGTATCAGCCAAGAAGATGCTCAGAAGAGGGGCCCAAAGAGCTGTGACGCAGGTCAAAACAACATGAAGTTCTTGAATTTTTTCTCTTAAAAATAATATATTTACACTGCCTTCTGAAAGTATTCACACCTAAACAACCATTTAAGTCTTGGCATAGATTTTCAAGGCGATTTACGTTTAAACTGTAACTAACCCACTCAGGAACATTCACTGTCATCTTGATAAGCAACGCCAGTGTATATTTGATCTCATGTTTTGGGTTATTGTCTGAACTGTGAATTTGTCTTCCAGTGTCTTTTGGAAGTCAGACTGAAGACTACCTAACCCCTCAACACTCTAACCACTAGGTTACCTGCCGCCTCTACACTCTAACCACTAGGCTACCTGCCGCCCCTACACTCTAACTGAACCAGCTTTTCCTCTCAGATTTAGCCGGTGCTTAGTTTCTTTTTATCCTAAAAAACTCTAGTCCTTGCCGATGACAAGCATACCTATGTTGCAGCCACCACCATGCTTGGAAATATGTGGTACTTAGTGATCTGTTGAGTTGGATTTACCCCAACCATAACACTTTGTATTCAGGACATAAAGTTAACTACTTAGCCATTTATTTTTACAGTTTTACTTTAGTGCCTTATTGAAAACAGGACTCTTGTCTTGGAATATCTCACAGGTTTCCTTCTTTTCAGGCTGTAATTTAGGTTAGTATTGTGGAGTAACTACAAAGGTGTTGATCCATCCTCAGTTTTCTCCTATCACAGCCATTAAAATCTGCAACTCTTTTATGGTGAAATACCTGAGCAGCTTCCTTATTCTCCTGCAACTGAGTTAGGAAGAACGCATGTATCATGACACAAGGCGAGACCCAGATGCAGACACAGGAGGCCGATGGTTGGAGTCTTACAATGTTTATTAATCCAAAAGGAGGAGGCAAGAGGTCGTGGACAGGCCAAAGGTCAAAACCAGATCAGAGTCCAGGAGGTACAGAGTGGCAGACAGGCTCATGGTCAGGACAGGCAGAATGGTCAGGCAGACACGGGGTCAGGACAGGCAGAATGGTCAGGCAGGCAGAATGGTCAGGCAGGCGGGTACAGAGTCCAGAAACAGGCAACGGTCAAAACTGGGAGGACTAGAAAAAGGAGAATAGCAAAAAGCAGGAGAATGGGGGAAAAACGCTGGTTGACTTGGAAAAACATACAAGACTATAAATACACTGGCACAGAGAGACAGGTAACACAGGGATAAATACACTGGCACAGAGAGACAGGAAACACAGGGATAAATACACTGGCACAGAGAGACAGGAAACACAGGGATAAATACACTGGCACAGAGAGACAGGTAACACAGGGATAAATACACTGGCACAGAGAGACAGGAAACACAGGGATAAATACACTGGCACAGAGAGACAGGAAACACAGGGATAAATACACTGGGGAAAATCAGTGACACCTGGAGGGGGTGGAGACAATCACAAGGAGCTGGTGAAACAGATCAGGGCATGACAGCATGTAAGTAAGCCTGTATCTTTGTAGTGACTGGGGGTGTTGATACACCATCCAAAGTGTAATGAATAACTTCATCAAGCTCAAAGGGATATTCAATGTCTTATTTTTTGTTATTGTTGATTTTTACCGATCAACAAATAGGTGGTCTTCTTTGCGAGGCATTGGAAGACCTCCCTGGTCTTCGTGATTGAATCTGTGATTGAAAATCACTGCTCGACTGAGGGACCTTTCAGATAATTGTATGTGTAAGATACAAAGGTTAAGTAGGCATTCAAAAATAATTTTAAACATTATTATTGCCGAGGGAGTCCATGCAACTTATTATGTGAGTTGTTAAGCACATTTTTACTCCAGAACGTATTTGGACTTGCCATTATGAAGGAGTTGAATACTTATTAACTCAAGACATTTCAGCTTTTAATTTTGAATTCATTTGTAAACATTTCTAAAACATAATTCCACGTTGACATTATGGGGTATTGTGTGGAGGCCAGTGACCCAAACCTCTGAATGGAATCCATTTTAAATTCAGGCTGTAACACAACAACATGTGTGGTAATTCAAGAGGTGTGAATACATTCTGAAGGCTCTGTATATTATGTCTATAAGCCTTTATAGCCATTCAATAAATAACATATATCAGTGTCATATCACGGTTTAATGTATTTAATGTATATTTAGATATAGTTATATTTAGAAGTACTTGAAGTCTCAAATGCATTTATATCTCTCTTTTGCTATCTCGGTTCATTTTTTGATTGGAAGGACGCTATGTGTAACTACAGTGTATCTGGCATAGTGAATGATTGTATTGTTGCTTCACTCAATGAAGTGAAGTGGTATGAAAAAAAAGTAAAATATTTACACTATATATAATACTGTACGTTTTCTTTAATTTGTTCTGGATTTGGGGACTATAAAAAGATCCCTGGTGGCATGCCTGGTGGGATAAGTGTGTGTGTGTGTGTCGAAGCTGTGTGTAAGTTGACTATGCAAACAATTTGGGATTTTCCACACATTAATGTTTCTCATAAAAATAAGAAGTGATGCAGTCAGTCTCTCCTCAACTCTTAGCCAAGAGAGACTGCCATGCATAGTATTTATATCAGCCCTCTGATTACAATTAAGAGCAACATGTGCCGATCTGTTCTGGGCTGCAGCTAGGTCTTTCCTTGCATCACTGGACCCCATGGCTACAGTGTTAAACGTGTTAACCCTCGCAAGGCTGCAGGCCCAGACGGCATCCCCAGCCGCGCCCTCAGAGCATGCGCAGACCAGCTGGCCGGTGTGTTTACGGACATATTCAATCAATCCCTATACCAGTCTGCTGTTCCCACATGCTTCAAGAGGGCCACCATTGTTCCTGTTCCCAAGAAAGCTAAGGTAACTGAGCTAAACGACTACCGCCCCGTAGCACTCACATCCGTCATCATGAAGTGCTTTGAGAGACTAGTCAAGGACCATATCACCTCCACCCTACCTGACACCCTAGACCCACTCCAATTTGCTTACCGCCCAAATAGGTCCACAGACGATGCAATCTCAACCACACTGCACACTGCCCTAACCCATCTGGACAAGAGGAATACCTATGTGAGAATGCTGTTCATCGACTACAGCTCGGCATTCAACACCATAGTACCCTCCAAGCTCGTCATCAAGCTCGAGACCCTGGGTCTCGACCCCGCCCTGTGCAACTGGGTACTGGACTTCCTGACGGGCCGCCCCCAGGTGGTGAGGGTAGGCAACAACATCTCCTCCCCGCTGATCCTCAACACTGGGGCCCCACAAGGGTGCGTTCTGAGCCCTCTCCTGTACTCCCTGTTCACCCACGACTGCGTGGCCACGCACACCTCCAACTCAATCATCAAGTTTGCGGACGACACAACAGTGGTAGGCTTGATTACCAACAACGACGAGACGGCCTACAGGGAGGAGGTAAGGGCCCTCGGAGTGTGGTGTCAGGAAAATAACCTCACACTCAACGTCAACAAAACTAAGGAGATGATTGTGGACTTCAGGAAACAGCAGAGGGAACACCCCCCCATCCACATCGATGGAACAGTAGTGGAGAGGGTAGCAAGTTTTAAGTTCCTCGGCATACACATCACAGACAAACTGAATTGGTCCACTCACACAGACAGCATCGTGAGGAAGGCGCAGCAGCGCCTCTTCAACCTCAGGAGGCTGAAGAAATTCGGCTCGTCACCAAAAGCACTCACAAACTTCTACAGATGCACAATCGAGAGCATCCTGGCGGGCTGTATCACCGCCTGGTATGGCAACTGCACCGCCCTCAACCGTAAGGCTCTCCAGAGGGTAGTGAGGTCTGCACAACGCATCACCGGGGGCAAACTACCTGCCCTCCAGGACACCTACACCACCCGATGCTACAGGAAGGCCATAAAGATCATCAAGGACATCAACCACCCGAGCCACTGCCTGTTCACCCCGCTGTCATCCAGAAGGCGAGGTCAGTACAGGTGCATCAAAGCTGGGACCGAGAGACTGAAAAACAGCTTCTATCACAAGGCCATCAGACTGTTAAACAGCCACCACTAACATTGAGTGGCTGCTGCCAACACACTGTCAATGACACTGACTCAACTCCAGCCACTTTAATAATGGGAATTGATGGGAAATGATGTAAATATATCACTAGCCACTTTAAACAATGCTAACTTATATAATGTTACTTACCCTACATTATTCATCTCATATGCATACGTAGATACTGTACTCTATATCATCGACTGCATCCTTATGTAATACATGTATCACTAGCCACTTTAACTATGCCACTTTGTTTACATACTCATCTCATATGTATATACTGTACTCGATAGCATCTACTGTATCTTGCCTATGCTGCTCTGTACCATCACTCATTCATATATCCTTATGTACATATTCTTTATCCCCTTATACTGTGTATAAGACAGTAGTTTTTTGGAATTGTTAGTTAGATTACTTGTTCGTTATTACTGCATTGTCGGAACTAGAAGCACAAGCATTTCGCTACACTCGCATTAACATCTGCTAACCATGTGTATGTGACAAATAAAATTTGATTTGATTTAGATTTTGGCTGGACAATAATCAAGATCAGACTAAACTAGAGCCTGCAGAACTTTCTTTTTGGAGTGTGGTGTTAAAAAAGCAGAGCATCTCTTTATTACGGACAGATCTCTCCGCATCTTTGCAACCACTGAATCTATATGTTTTGACCGTGACAGTTTACAATCTAAGGTAACACCAAGTAATTTAGTCTCCTCAACTTCTTCAACAGCCACACCATTACCAGATTCAACTGAGGTCTAGCACTTAAGGAATGATTTGTACCAAATACAATGCTCTTAGTTTTGGAGATGTTCAGGACCAGTTTATTACTGGCAACCCATTCCATCCCAGAAACTCTTTGTTAAGGGTATCAGTGACATCATTAGCTGTGGTTGCTGATGAGTATGTGGTTGATTCATCAGCATACATGGACACACATGCTTTGTTTAATGCCAGTGGCAGGTCATTGGTGAAAATAGAAAAGAGTAGAGGGCCTAGAGAGCTGCCCTGCGGTACACCACACTTTACATGTTTGACATTAGAGACACTTCCATTAAATAATTCCCTTTGAGTTATATTAGATAGATAGCTCTGAATCCACGATATGTCAGAGATTGAAAAGTCATAGCACTTAAGTTTTTTCAACAACAGGTTATGGTCAATAATATCAATGGCTGCACTGAAATCTAACAGTACAGCTCCCACAATCTCCTTATTATATATTTATTTAAACCAATCATCAGTCATTTGTGTCAGTGCAGTACATGTTGAGTTCCCTTCTCTATAAGCATTCTGAATGTCTTGTTAATTTGTTTACAGAGAAAAAGCATTGTATTTGGTCAAACACCTTTTTTTTCCAACAGTTTGTTCAATAAACTCACAATGAGTCACTCAGCTTCCTGTTCAATAAACTCAGAATGAGTCACTCAGCTTCCTGTTCAATAAACTCACAATGAGTCACTCAGCTTCCTGTTCAATAAACTCACAATGAGTCACTCAGCTTCCTGTTCAATAAACTCACAATGAGTCACTCAGCTTCCTGTTCAATAAACTCACAATGAGTCACTCAGCTTCCTGTTCAATAAACTCACAATGATTCACTCAGCTTCCTGTTCAATAAACTCACAATGAGTCACTCAGCTTCCTGTTTAGTAAACTCACAATGAGTCACTCAGATTCCTGTTCAATAAACTCACAATGAGTCACTCAGTTTCCTGTTCAATAAACTCACAATGAGTCACTCAGCTTCCTGTTCAATAAACTCACAATGAGTCACTCAGCTTCTGCCAGTCCTGTTCTATAAACTCACAATGAGTCACTCAGCATCCGCCAGTCCTGTTCTATAAACTCACAATGAGTCACTCAGCTTCCTGTTCAATAAACTCACAATGAGTCACTCAGCCTGCCAGTCCTGTTCTATAAACTCACAATGAGTCACTCAGCATCTGCCAGTCCTGTTCTATGAACTCACAATGAGTCACTCAGCATCCGCCAGTCCTGTTCTATAAACTCAAATGAGTCACTCAGCCACGGAGAAGGAAGGGAGGGCAGAGATGGGAGGAAAGGGGACAGAAAAATAAAGTAGTGAGACCTGGAAGGGGTTACAGTGAGATTAGTATGAGAACAGAGACCTGGAGGGGGGTTACAGTGAGATTAGTAGGAGAACAGAGACCTGGAGGGGGGTGTAGTGAGATTAGTAGGAGAACAGAGACTGGAGGAGGTTACAGTGAGATTAGTAGGAGAACAGAGACCTGGAGGGGGTTACAGTGAGATTAGTACGAGAACAGAGACCTGGGGGGGGTTACAGTGAGATTAGTAGGAGAACAGAGACCTGGAGGGGGTGTAGTGAGATTAGTAGGAGACCAGAGACTGGAGGAGGTTACAGTGAGATTAGTAGGAGAACAGAGACCTGGAGGGGGTTACAGTGAGATTAGTCGGAGAACAGAGACCTGGAAGAGGTTACAGTGAGATTAGTAGGAGAACAGAGACCTGGAGGGGGTTAGAGTGAGATTAGTAGGAGAACAGAGACCTGGAGGGGGGTTGAATTGAGATTAGTAGGAGAACAGAGACCTGGAGGGGGTTACAGTGAGATTAGTAGGAGAACAGAGACCTGGAGGGGTTACAGTGAGATTAGTAGGAGAACAGAGAACTGGAGGGGGTTACAGTGAGATTAGTAGGAGAACAGAGACCTGGAGGGGGGTTGTAGTGAGATTAGTAGGAGAACAGAGACCTGGAGGGGGTTGTAGTGAGATTAGTAGGAGAACAGAGGCCTGGAGGGGGTTACAGTGAGATTAGTCGGAGAACAGAGACCTGGAAGAGGTTACAGTGAGATTAGTAGGAGAACAGAGACCTGGAGGGGGTTACAGTGAGATTAGTAGGAGAACAGAGACCTGGAGGGGGTTACAGTGAGATTAGTAGGAGAACAGAGACCTGGAGGGATTACAGTGAGATTAGTAGGAGAACAGAGACCTGGAGGGGGGTTACAGCGAGATTAGTAGGAGAACAGAGACCTGGAGGGGGTTACAGTGAGATTAGTAGGAGAACAGAGACCTGGAGGTGGGGGTGCAGTGAGATTAGTAGGAGAACAGAGACCTGGAGTGAGGGGGTTGTTACAGTGAGATTAGTAGGAGAACAGAGACCTGGAGGGGGTTACAGTGAGATTAGTAGGAGAACAGAGACCTGGAGGGGGTTACAGTGAGATTAGTAGGAGAACAGAGACCTGGAGGGGGCAGTGAGATTAGTAGGAGAACAGAGACCTGGAGGGGGTTGTAGTGAGATTAGTAGGAGAACAGAGACCTGGAGGGGTTACAGTGAGATTAGTAGGAGAACAGAGACCTGGAGGGGGGTTAGTCGGAGAACAGAGTGAGATTAGTAGGAGAACAGAGACCTGGAGGGGTTACAGTGAGATTAGTAGGAGAACAGAGACCTGGAGGGGGTTACAGTGAGATTAGTAGGAGAACAGAGACCTGGAGGGGATTAGTAGGAGAACAGACCTGGAAGGGGTTACAGTGAGGGGGATTAGTAGGAGAACAGAGACCTGGAGGGGGTTACAGTGAGATTAGTAGGAGAACAGAGACCTGGAGGGGGTTACAGTGAGATTAGTAGGAGAACAGAGACCTGGAGGCAGTGAGATTAGTAGGGGAGTGGAGGGGGTTACAGTGAGATTAGTAGGAGAACAGAGACCTGGAGGGGGTTGTAGTGAGATTAGTAGGAGAACAGAGACCTGGAGGGGGGAGGTTAGGAGAACAGAGACCTGAGTGAGATTAGTAGGAGAACAGAGACCTGGAGGGGGTTACAGTGAGATTAGTAGGAGAACAGAGACCTGGAGAGGTTACAGTGAGATTAGTAGGAGAACAGAGACCTGGAGGGGGGGTTAGGAGAACAGAGAGAGTGAGATTAGTAGGAGAACAGAGACCTGGAGGGGGTTGAAGTGAGATTAGTAGGAGAACAGAGACCTGGAGGGGTTACAGTGAGATTAGTCGGAGAACAGAGACCTGGAAGAGGTTACAGTGAGATTAGTAGGAGAACAGAGACCTGGAGGGGGTTACAGTGAGATTAGTAGGAGAACAGAGACCTGGATTAGTAGGGGGTGTTACAGTGAGATTAGTAGGAGAACAGAGACCTGGAGGGGGTTACAGTGAGATTAGTAGGAGAACAGAGACCTGGAGGGGGTTACAGTGAGATTAGTAGGAGAACAGAGACCTGGAGGGGGGTTAGGAGAACAGAGTGAGATTAGTAGGAGAACAGAGACCTGGAGGGGGGTTACAGTGAGATTAGTAGGAGAACAGAGACCTGGAGGGGGTTGTAGTGAGATTAGTAGGAGAACAGAGACCTGGAGGGGGGTTACAGTGAGATTAGTAGGAGAACAGAGACCTGGAGGGGGTTACAGTGAGATTAGTAGGAGAACAGAGACCTGGAGGGGGTTGGGGTAGTAGGAGAACAGAGACCTGGAGTGAGATTAGTAGGAGAACAGAGACCTGGAGGGGGTTACAGTGAGATTAGTAGGAGAACAGAGACCTGGAGGGGGTTACAGTTAGATTAGTAGGAGAACAGAGACCTGGAGGGGGGTACAGTGAGATTAGGAGGAGAACAGAGACCTGGAGGGGTTACAGTGAGATTAGTAGGAGAACAGAGACCTGGAGGGGGTTACAGTGAGATTAGTAGGAGAACAGAGGCCTGGAGGGGGTTACAGTGAGATTAGTAGGAGAACAGAGACCTGGAGGGGGTTACAGTGAGATTAGTAGGAGAACAGAGACCTGGAGGGGGCCAGAGTGAGATTAGTAGGAGAACAGAGACCTGGAGGGGGTTACAGTGAGATTAGTAGGAGAACAGAGACCTGGAGGGGGGTTGTAGTGAGATTAGTAGCCCTGTGCCATCATCGTGACGACCAGATGCTCTCCGACTATGAGAGAAAATATCGTCAGATGAAGAGAGAGCAGCTGGAGTAGCAGTGTTCTCTGGAGTAGAGAACAGAAAAACAGTGTCTTTCAAACTAGGGATTTCTTGGTTGGTTCTTACTGTTCAGCCCGTCTCAAGACTGTACTGTTCAGCCCGGCTCAAGACTGTACTGTTCAGCCCGGCTCAAGACTGTACTGTTCAGCCCGGCTCAAGACTGTACTGTTCAGCCCGGCTCAAGACTGTACTGTTCAGCCCGGCTCAAGACTGTACTGTTCAGCCCGGCTCAAGACTGACTGTTCAGCCCGGCTCAAGACTGTACTGTTCAGCCCGGCTCAAGACTGTACTGTTCAGAAAATAACCTTTATTCAATCAGTACTCCAGTTCTCTGTGTCCTATATTATCTGTGTCCTAAGTTCTCTGTGTTCTATGTTTTCTGTGTCCTATGTTCTCTCTGTCCTATGTTCTCTGTGTCCTACATTATCTGTGTCCTATGTTATCTGTGTCCCATGTTCTCTGTGTCCTATTTTATCTGTGTCCTATGTTAACTGTGTCCTATATTATCTGTGTCCTATGTTCTCTGTGTCCTATATTATCTGTGTCCTATGTTCTCTCTGTCCTATGTTCTCTGTGTCCTATATTATCTGTGTCCTATGTTCTCTGTGTTCTATGTTATCTGTGTCCTATGTTCTCTGTGTCCTATATTAAATGTGTCCTATATTATATGTGTCCTTTGTTCACTGTGTCCTATGTTCTCTGTGTCCTATGTTCTCTGTGTCCTATATAATATGTGTCCTATATTATATGTGTCCTTTGTTCTCTGTGTCCTATGTTCTCTGTGTCCTATGTTCTCTGTGTCCTATATTATCTGTGTCCTATGTTCTCTGTGTCCTATGTTATCTGTGTCCTATGTTATCTGTGTCCTATATTATATGTGTCCTATATTATAGGTGTCCTATATTATATGTGTCCTATATTATATGTGTCCTATATTATATGTGTCCTATATGTGTCCTATATTATATGTGTCCTATATTATATGTGTCCTATATTATATGTGTCCTATATTATATGTGTCCTTTGTTCTCTGTGTTCTATGTTATCCTGATTCATCTAATCAAAGGCTTGATGATGAGTTGATTAGCTGAATCAGGTGTGTTGGTGCAGTAACTAAAATGTGAATCCCTTTGGGTTCCCAGGACCAGGATTGGGAACCAGTGATGTAACTCTATGTGTTGTACTAATGACCAACAGGTATTGATGATCCAGTATATAAGTCTGTTGTCTCTGCCCAGGTACTCACACTAGACCTGGGCTGTCAGGTCCACCATATCACCTGAGGAGGTGGGTTCACCTTTACAGTGACATGATAAACAGTGGCTTTAGTAGTTGATGGAGATGTTGACATTCTGGTATTTAGTTTGATGTCTGAAGTGAGTGGTTTAATTAACTATTTTTTAGCAACTGGTATCAAATGCAGTAACATTGAATACATAAATAAATACAATTTAAATATAATATTAATTTATTTATTATTATAAATTATTTGCAATTTACAATTTTGATGAACTTGGATAATTTCCTTTCCACTAACGATGCTTCAATTATGTTTTGGTCAACAGGTGAAGTAATGTGCAGTTTTGAATATATCTATATTTGTAATAATGTATTCATGGATAATGTATTTCCACAGATTATCACCAGCCAGAGGGAGACGTTAACACCTCCAGTCAGGATGAGTTCCCTGACCTCTGACCCTAACCAGACAGACATCAACACCATCATCCGACCCCCTTACTTCTTCATCAGTGGTTTCATAGCCATCCCCGACATGAACTACTACTACATCTTCCTCTGTTTTGTTTACATCATCTCTCTGGTAAGGCTGTAGCTCTGGTCCAGGGTGTTACTAACTAGCTCTGGTCCAGGGTGTTACTAACTACTTCTGGTCCAGGGTGTTACTAACTAGCTCTGGTCCAGGGTGTTACTAACTACTTCTGGTCCAGGGTGTTACTAACTAGCTCTGGTCCACGGTGTTACTAACTACATCTGGTCCAGGGTGATACTAACTAGCTCTGGTCCAGGGTGTTACTAGCTACTTCTGGTCCACGGTGTTACTAACCAGCTCTGGTCCAGGGTGTTACAAACTAGCTCTGGTCCAGGGTGTTACTAACTAGCTCTGGTCCAGGGTGTTACTAACTACTTCTGGTCCAGGGTGGTTCTAACCAGCTCTGGTCCAGGGTGGTACTAACCAGCTCTGGTCCAGGGTGTTACTTCCCAGCTCTGGTCCAGGGTGTCACTAACAAGCTCTGGTCCAGGGTGTTACTAACTTAAGGAAACGTAATATACTATACATTTCCATTTTGGGTCATTTCTGCTGTGTGTGTGTGTGTGTGTGTGTGTGTGTGTGTGTGTGTGTGTGTGTGTGTGTGTGTGTGTGTGTGTGTGTGTGTGTGTGTGTGTGTGTGTGTGTGTGTGTGTGTGTGTGTGTTGGGTCTAGGTGGGCAACACCTTCGTCATGACTGGCATCTACGTGGACCGCAGTCTCCACAGGTAATCAGACCTCTTTAATCTCATTAACACAATACATTGTATAACAGCCTTTATTGGACAGTCTATCTTATTGAAGTCCCAGTTCCCCTGAACCTCACAGACATGTGTCTGGGAGCCTGCCCTGCTCCCCGATCTCCATTACATGATACTCAAATGTTTTAATTTTCATGAAATCACAAGTGCAATATAGCAAAACACACCTTAGCTTGTTGTTAATCCACCTGGCATGTCAGATTTCAAAAAAGCTTCTCTCTCAAAAAGGACATCTCTCTCAGTAGACAAAACATTACCAACAGCTAGCAGCCAAGTAGATTGGTCACAAAAGTCAGAAAAGCAATAAAATGAATCGCTTACCTTTGATGATCTTCGGATGTTTGCACTCGGGAGACTCCCAGTTACACAATAAATATTCCTTTTGTTCCATAAACATTATTTTTATATCCGTAAAGTTTGTAGAAACATGTCAAACGTTTTTTATAATCAATCCTCAGGTTGTTTTTACAATATATAATCGATAATATTTCAACCGGGACTGTAGCTTCTTCAATAGGAGAGAGAGAGAAAATGTCTACTCCAAGCTGTTGCACATGCAAAACGCTGCTGGCACCCAGCCATCCAATGACACAATGTGATCTTTCTGGCTCATTTTTCAAAATAAAAGCCTGAAACTATGTTTAAAGACTGGTCACATCATGGGGAAGTCATAGGAAAAGGAATCTGGTTGATAGAGCGAAGGCAGGCTATGGAACAGAGAGCTTTCAGGAAAAACAGAATTTGCGGATTGGATTTTCCTCAGGTTTTCGCCTGCAATATCAGTTCTGTTGTACTCACAGACAATATTTTAACAGTTTTGGAAACTTTAGAGTGTTTTTCTATCCTAATCTGACAATTATATGCATATTCTAGATTCTGGGCCTGAGAAATAGGCAGTTTCATTTGGGTACGTTTTTCATCCAAACATCAAAAACCCCTACACTCAACAGGTTAATATTAAAATATATCTATGTTCTGACCTTACAGCCCCAAGTACATCGCTGTGTTCAACCTGGCCTTCACAGACATATGTCTGGGAGCCTGCCCTGCTCCCCGATCTCTGTTACGTGATATTTACATTAATATTAAAATATGTCTATGTTCTGACCTTACAGCCCCAAGTACATCGCTGTGTTCAACCTGGCCTTCACAGACGTGTGTGAAAGCACGGCCCTGGTTCCCAAGCTGCTGGACATGTTTCTGTTCAGCAGACAGCTCATCTCCTACGATCAGTGTCTCACGAGCCTCTTCTTCGTCTTCCTCTTCATCACCATGCAGTCCTTCAACCTCACCATCCTCTCCTATGACAGACTGGTGGCCATCTGCTGCCCGCTCAGGTCTCAGATAATATATCATATTATTAACTCAATTAAAATAACATTCAGAAACACTATTTAATTTTACCCTTCTGGGATACATTTTTTTTATTTTGAATTGAATAATTTGATTTGACAATTTATTCAAATGTATTTATTAAATGTATATAATATATATAAAATAAATACGATTTAACATGGATTCACTTCTTGTAAAATCATATATCAGGATATAGTTACCTGACAGGTAACTAACTAATTAACTATTAATTAACAGGGGAAACACCTTGATCACAAAGGAGGATTACCAGGGTGAGGTTCGGCCAATGCACTCTGGTCGTGCTGACCCCTGCAAGTTCTCCAAATGTGGGAATCTCGACTGAATAATTATATATATGAAAAAACATACAAAGACAAATCATATAAACCATTGACGATAATAACATGATAAAGTTGAAGATCTTTTCCCCCACAGAGATGCTATTAAATGACCAGAGGGGCTGTGTCATCAACTCTCAAAGTTCCATTGTAATGTTCTTTCCAGGTACCACATGATGATCACTCACAGGTCCATGCTCCAGCTGACGGGGGCCGCCTGGGCATTTGCTGTGTTGATGGTGTTGATCTCTGTGTGTCTCATCACCCGGCTCTCTTTCTGTAGGTTAGTATGTATCGTGTTGTAGTGCACCGACTACACCGCAAAAGCATAGCTTCTGTGAAGTGTAGATTTATCTGTTAAATCACATCAAACTATTGGTTTAATTAAGTGCATTTCAAATGTTACTTTACAGTAAACCAATAACACAAAGGAGATAAACAAATGTTACGTTGTCATTGTCACCTGTCAGGTTCTTGTAAAAGTTGATGGCTCAATGTTGTCATGAACTCAGGTCCTCTTGAATGCTAATTCAACAGTAACTAATTCTAACTAACTAATTAACTAACTAACTAACTAACTAACTCCAACAGATAAGGAGGTGAACCTATAGCTGATAACGTCTCTAAAAAGGTTTCTAAAAACCCTGGATTAGCAGAAGACAACGTTTCTGTTGTTCTCCTTAATATCTAATGAAATGGCACTGTATATAATGTATATAATATGATGTATATAATATGATGTATATAATATATATAATATGATGTATATGATGTATATAATATGATGTATATAATATAATGTATATAATATAATATAATGTATATAATATGATGTATATAATATAATGTATATAATATAATATAATGTATATAATATGATGTATATAATATAATGTATATAATATAATGTATATAATATAATGTATATAATATAATGTATATAATATATTGTATATAATACATTGTATATAATATAATGTATATAATATAATGTATATATATATTGTATAAAATACATTGTATATAATATAATGTATATAATATAATATAATACATTGTATATAATATAATGTATATAATATAATGTATATATAATGTATATAATATAATGTATATAATATATTGTATATATATATATAATAATGTATATAATATAATGTATATAATATAATGTATATAATATAATGTATATAATATGATGTATATAATATAATGTATATAATATAATGTATATAATGTATTGTATATAATACATTGTATATAATATAATGTATATAATATGATGTATATAATATAATGTATATAATGTATTGTATATAATATATTGTATATAATATATTGTATATAATGTATTGTATTTCATGTATTGTATTTTAGGTCTCTGGTGATCGACAGCTACCTCTGTGACCACGGTCCCCTGTTCCGTCTGGCGGCCCCCTGTTCTAACGTGGTCCCTAATCAGATGATGGCGTATCTCAACCCCTGTATAGTTCTCTATCTCCCCATGGTCTTCATCATATCATCATACATCTGTATAACACACGCCCTGTTCACCATCACACTGCCCCAGGACAGGTGAGAAGTAATACTGATTGGAATAAGTCAAGTAGAAGTAAGTAGACTTGTCCAAGCCAGAACGGCCCATATGCTGATTGGTGTGGGGCCTCAGAAATATGTTTTTAGTTATGGACGTGTTACAGGAATGATAAATGCTGGGAAATATTGAGAATGCAATTAAACTGGATAAATTCTCTCTCTCTCTCTCTCTCTCTCTCTCTCTCTCTCTTTCACCCTCCACCCCTCTCTCTCCCTCTCTCTCTCCCGCTCTCTCTCTCTCTCCGTCTACCTCTCTCTCCCTCTCCATCCACCTCTTTCTGTCTCTCTCTCTCTCTCTCCATATACCTCTACCTCTCTCTTTCCCCCCCTCTCTCTTTCTTTCCCTCTCTCACACTCTCTATCCCTCTCTTTATCTCTCCAAGACTTGCACCTCACACCTAATACTGGTGGCCATATTCTATATTCTAAATATTGACAATGTAGTTAACCTGAATAGATAATCACATACTGTACTGACACACATTCTCTCTCGCTCTCTCTCTCTCTCTCTCTCTCTCTCTCTCTCTTTCTCTCTCTCTCTCTCTCTCCCACTTTCTTCCCTCCCTGTCTCCTTCTCCCTCTCTCTCACCTCGCTCTCTCCCTCTCCCACTCTTTCTCTTTCTCCCTCTCTCTCACTCTTTCTCTCTCTCCCTCCCTGTCTCCTTCTCCCTCTCTCACCTCTCTCTCTCTCTCTCTCTCTCTCTCTCTCTCACTCTCTCTCTCTCTCTCTCTCAGACTCAGAGCCATAAAGACATGTACCTCACACCTAATACTGGTGGCCATATTCTACCTGCCTGTAATCTTAACATACCTCCTCCAATCCCTCATACCAACCAACGCCCGGATCATCAACCTCTCCCTGACCTCGATACTGCCACCAATGCTCAATCCCATCATATACGTTCTGAAGACAGAGGAGTTTAAGGTATCAGCCAAGAAGATGCTCAGAAGAGGGGCCCAAAGAGCTGTGACGCAGGTCAAACCAACATGAAGTACTTGAATTATTTATCTTAAAAATAATATATTTACAGTGCCTTCTGAAAGTATTCATACCTAAACAACCATTTTCCAGTCTTGGCATAGATTTTCAAGCCGATTTAAGTCAAAACTGTAACTAACCCACTCAGGAACCCACTCAGGAACCCACTCAGGAACATTCAATGTCATCTTGATAAGCAACGCCAGTGTATATTTGATCTTGTGTTTTATGGATATTGTCTGAAAGGTGAATTTGTCTGTTGGAAGTCAGACTGAAGACTACCTGCCGTCCCTACACTCTAACCACTAGGCTACCTGCCGCCCCTACACTCTAACCACTAGGCTACCTGCCGCCCCTACACTCTAACCACTAGGCTTCCTGCCGTCCCTACACTCTAACCACTAGGCTACCTGCCGTCCCTACACTCTAACCACTAGGCTACCTGCCGCCCCTACACTCTAACCACTAGGCTACCTGCCGTCCCTACACTCTAACCACTAGGGCTACCTAACCACCACTAGGCTACCCCGCCCCTACACTCTAACCACTAGGCTACCTGCCGCCCCTACACTCTAACCACTAGGCTACCTGCCGCCCCTACACTCTAATCACTAGGCTACCTGCCGTCCCTACACTCTAACCACTAGGCTACCTGCCGCCCCTACACTCTAACCACTAGGCTACCTGCCGCCCCTACACTCTAACCACTAGGCTACCTGCCGCCCCTACACTCTAACCACTAGGCTACCTGCCGCCCCTACACTCTAATCACTAGGCTACCTGCCGTCCCTACACTCTAACCACTAGGCTACCTGCCGCCCCTACACTCTAACCACTAGGCTACCTGCCGTCCCTACACTCTAACCACTAGGCTACCTGCCGCCCCCTACACTCTAACCACTAGGCTACCTACCTGCCCCTACACTCTAACCACTCGGCTACCTGCCTCCCCTACACTCTAACCACTAGGCTACCTGCCGCCCCTACACTCTAACCACTAGGCTACCTGCCGCCCCTAACCACTAGGCTACCTGCCGCCCCTACACTCTCTAACCACTAGGTTACCTGCCGCCCCTACACTCTAACCACTAGGCTACCTGCCCCCCTACACTCTAACCACTAGGCTACCTGCCGTCCCTACACTCTAACCACAAGGCTACCTGCCGCCCCTACACTCTAACCACTAGGCTACCTGCCGTCCCTACACTCTAACCACTAGGTTACCTGCCTCCCCTACACTCTAACCACTAGGCTACCTACCGCCCCTACACTCTAACCACTAGGCTACCTGCCGTCCCTACACTCTAACCACTATGCTACCTGCCGCCCAGTGTATATTTGGCCTTCTGTTTGAGGTTATTGTCCTGATGTAAGGTGAATGTCTCTCAGTGTCTGTTGGAAAGCAGACTGAAACCAGGATTTCCTCTAGGATTTTGCCTGTGCTTAGTTCTATTCCGTTTCTTCTTTATCCTAAAAACTCTCTAGTCCTTGGCGATGACAAGCATACCCATAACGTGTTGCAGCCACCACCATGTTGGAAATAGGAAGAGTGATGTGTTGGATTTGCCTCAACCATAACGCTTTGTATTCAGGACATGAAGTTCATTTCTTTGCCAATTTTTTTTGCAGTTTTACTTTAGTGCCTTATTGAAAACAGGATGCATGTTTTTATTTGAATTCTGAATATTTGTACACTTCCTTCTTTTCACTCTGTCATTTAGGTTAGTATTGTGGAGTAACTACAATGTTGTTGATCCATCCTGAGTTTTATTAAACCCTGTTACTGTTTGAAAGTCACCATTGTCCTCATGGTGAAATCCCTGAGCGGTTTCCTTCCTCTCCGGCAACTGAGTTAGGAAGAACAGCTGTCTCTTTGTAGTGACTGGGTGTATTGATACACCATCCAAAGTGTAATGAATAACAATGTCTGCTTTTTTGTTGTTGTTATTGATTTTACCCATCAACTAATAGTTGGCCTTTTTTCTGCAAGGCAAACCTCCCTCGTCTTAGTGGTTGAATCTGTGTTTGAAATGCTCGACTGAGGAACAGTGTCGGTAGAGAGATTTGGTTTTACTGTAACTCCACGTTGACATTATGGGGTATTGTGTGGAGGCCAGTGACCCAAACCTCTGAATGGAATCCATTTTAAATTCAGGCTGTAACACAACAACATGTGTGGTAATTCAAGAGGTGTGAATACATTCTGAAGGCTCTGTATATTATGTCTATAAGCCTTTATAGCCATTCAATAAATAACATATATCAGTGTCATATCACGGTTTAATGTATTTAATGTATATTTAGATATAGTTATATTTAGAAGTACTTGAAGTCTCAAATGCATTTATATCTCTCTTTTGCTATCTCGGTTGCAACTTATATATATTTCATTTTTTGATTGGAAGGACGCTATGTGTAACTACAGTGTATCTGGCATAGTGAATGATTGTATTGTTGCTTCACTCAATGAAGTGAAGTGGTACGAACAAACAAATAAAGTACGATATTTACACGATGTGTTTTAAGAGCTGCTGAAGGAATGCCCACTACCACTTCTTCAATCTTTAATTCAATCTTTAATTCATTTTAAATTAATTATATATTGAGGAAGTGGTTTGCCAAGGATATATACATTCATATTCTTTGTCGCTCAATTTTACATCATCAACAAAGCTGTCAAACTTTCGTAAATAAAGCACGAGCTGCTACGCACTAGCTAGCTAAGTTCCGACTCTGTGTTTGTCAATAATGCTAGCTTAATGCTAGCTAGTACATGTAGCTAGCGTGCACATTGAGCCGGCCACGTTAGCTCAATTGGCTTATCAAGTCACTGGTGAAGTGTGTGGTGCCGTTTTGTTTTTACAACTTTTTCACTATCTATTACCAGAATGTGTCTGTCAGTGTTTCATAATGTTACTAAACAGTGTGGCAGCAGGGAACAAAGACTTCTCAGGTCTCATTTTATCCAAAACAGACAGACTGGAGTGAAATCAAAACACCATGAACGGGCTAGAGGCTAACTGTTCTTTCAACATAACATTGGTGTTGTGTTGTCTTAAGTTAATAACAAGTCTGAGACGCTGTGTGATGGGCAGGTCTGTCTCATTGTCTGAGGGTTCCCTGCTATGATTGGATAGAGCGCAATCAGCGCAGCTGTTTCTCCAAGCATGACAATTCTCCCTAGGCATTATAATCCCGTGGGCATGATTGTAATCTAAACCCAACCCTCATGTAAATCGCCACGACCTCAGTTAAACAAATCTTTAAAATCTCTGTTTTGGAATATACTGGCAATTTCAATAACAAATTATCCTACTTAAAAGTTTTTTAGTCAATTTTGGAATTTTGGAATTATATATTTTTTGGGGGGGGGTTCACTTTCCCTTTTTAAGCTTTTACAGAAAATGTCATAGTTAAAAATCCTTCATAAAACCCTAATACATTTATTTATAATCAGCATTTGTCAAAAAACGACTTTTCCAGTAACCCGACCTAGACCCCAAAGAGCAGAAACATGAACACTGTAACAACTCCCTAACCTATAGAGATACCAGGCTCAGAATGGAGGCCCAGGGTTGTTGTTTGGGTGTTTATCATACTATAATAACATTAAACATAATCTTTATGTCCGTACAGCCATAAGCTACTAATAAACGACTCCATTAGCAATTGGGGGTGGCGGGTAGCCTAGTGGTTAGAGCATTGGGCCAGTATCTGAAAGGTTGCCGGATCGAATCCCTGCGCTGACAAGGTAAAATTCTATCGTTCTGCCTCTAAACAAGGTGGTTTAACCCACTGTAGGCTGTCATTGTAAATAAGAATTTGTTCTTAACTGACTTGCCTAGTTAAATAAAATACAATGAGGAGAATAAGTATTTGATACACTGCTGATTTTTCAGGTTTTCCTACTTACAAAGCATGTAGAGGTCTGCAATTTTTATCATAGGTACACTTCAACTGTGAGAGACGGAATCTAACACAGGGTGACAAAAAAAAAAAATATCCAGAAAATCACATTGTATGATTTTTGAGTAATTCATTTGCATTTTATTGCATGACATAAGTATTTGATACATCAGAAAAGCAGAACTTAATATTTGGTACAAAAACCTTTGTTTGCAATTACAGAGATCATACGTTTCCTGTAGTTCTTGACCAGGTTTGCACACACTGCAGCAGGGATTTTGGCCCACTCATCCATACAGACCTTCTCCAGATCATTCAGGTTTCGGGGCTGTCGCTGGGCAATACAGACTTTCAGCTCCCTCCAAAGATGTTCTATTGGGTTCAGGTCTGGAGACTGGCTAGGCCACTCCAGGACCTTGAGATGCTTCTTACGGAGCCACTCCTTAGTTGCCCTGGCTGTGTGTTTCGGGTCATTGTCATGCTGGAAGACCCAGCCACGACCTATCTTCAATGCTCTTACTGAGGGAAGGAGGTTGTTGGCCAAGATCTCGCGATACATGGCCCCATCCATCCTCCCCTCAATACGGTGCAGTCGTCCTGTCCCATTTGCAGAAAATCATCCCCAAAGAATGATGTTTCCACCTCCATGCTTCATGGTTGGGATGGTGTTCTTGGGGTTGTACTCATCCTTCTTCTTCCTCCAAACACGGTGAGTGGAGTTTAGACCTAAAAGCTCTATTTTTTGTCTCATCAGACCACATTACCTTCTCCCATTCCTCCTCTGGGTCATCCAGATGGTCATTGGCAAACTTCAGACAGACCTGGACATGCACTGGCTTGAGCAGGGGGACCTTGCGTGCGCTGCGGGATTTTAATCCATAGTATGTTACTAATGGTTTTCTTTGAGACTGTGGTCCCAGCTCTCTTCAGGTCATTGACTGGGCTGATCCCTCACCTTCCTCATGATCATTGATGCCCCATGAGGTGAGATCTTGCGTGGAGCCCCAGACCGAGGGTCGCTATGTCGCATATGTGCAGATATGTGCACCACGTCATTGGTCTTTCTCTCTCGATCTGCTGTGGGTGCATGATGTGCCTCTTGCTAGCTGTCACTCATATGGAGAGTTGAACTCCAATTGCTAGGGGGCTGGCCCAAGTGGGGGAAAATATAGACAGAATGGAACAGCACAGCTTCAAGAAAACATTTGCTTTCAAACTAGGGCCTGGGTGGCTAATTGAGGTAAGACAGTAATTCTGCTCATTGATTATGCATGCATGAACTACACATTGACACATCCAGCCCAAAATGTGAGATTTAAAAAAGACTTCGTAATCGCCAAAGTTCCGGAGCATGTCTTTAAGGCCCAGCTCAAGACTGTGCTGTTCAGAAAAATAACCTTTATTAAATCAGTACTCAAGTCCGCCTGATCTGACGACGCCTTTATATAGCTTTGTTTGTTCTCTGTGTTCTATGTTCTCTGTGTCCTATTTTTTCTGAGTTCTATGTTTTCTGTGTTCTCTGTGTTCTGTGTGTTCTATGTTCTCTATGTTCTCTGTGTTCTATGTTCTCTGTGTCCTATTGTGTGTTCTATGTTCTCTGTGTTCTGTGTTCTCTGTGTTCTATGTTCTCTGTGTTCTGTGTTCTCTGTGTTCTATGTTCTCTGTGTTTTGGATTGCTTTCGTGCTTTCATTATTATTACTATGAGTTATCTTGATGATTCCATAAATCAAACAATGACGTCATTCAAAGCACATCCCTTACAGTTCTAGGGCTAACCCGTGTTATTCATGTGAGTGGTTGGCCCAGGAGAGTGGTTGGCCCAGGAGAGTGGTTGGCCCAGGAGAGTGGTTGGCCCAGGAGAGTGGTTGGCCCAGGAGAGTGGTTGGCTCAGGTTTTGTGTTTGGCCCATTTGAGTGTTTGGCCCAGGTTGTGTGTTTGGCCCAGGTGAGTTTCTGACTCAGGCGAGTCTTTGGCCCAGGTGAATCTCTGGCCCAGGTGAATCTTTGGCCCAGGTTTTGTGTTTGGCCTAGGTGAGTCTGTGGGCCCTTGGGGTGTTTGGCCCAGTTGAGTTTTTGGCTCAGGTGAGTCCATCCCTGTGAGGGAGAGATTTTTTATTTTATTTATTTATTTTTTATTTCACCTTTATTTAACCAGGTAGGCAAGTTGAGAACAAGTTCTCATTTACAATTGCGACCTGGCCAAGATAAAGCAAAGCAGTTCGACACATACAACGACACAGAGTTACACATGGAGTAAAACAAACATACAGTCAATAATACAATAGAAACAAGTCTATATACGATGTGCGCAAATGAGGTGAGATAAGGGAGGTAAAGGCAAAAAAAGGCCATGGTGGCAAAGTAAATACAATATAGCAAGTAAAACACTGGAATGGTAGATTTGCAGTGGAAGAATGTGCAAAGTAGAAATAAAAATAATGGGGTGCAAAGGAGCAAAATAAATAAATAAAATAAAATAAATACAGTAGGGAAAGAGGTAGTTGTTTGGGCTAAATTATAGGTGGGCTATGTACAGGTGCAGTAATCTGTGAGCTGCTCTGTCAGCTGGTGATTAAAGCTAGTGAGGGAGATAAGTGTTTCCAGTTTCAGAGATTTTTGTAGTTTGTTCCGGTCATTGGCAGCAGAGAACTGGAAGGAGAGGCGGCCAAAGAAAGAATTGGTTTTGGGGGTGACCAGAGAGATATACCTGCTGGAGCGCGTGCTACAGGTGGGTGATGCTATGGTGACCAGCGAGCTGAGATAAGGGGGACTTTACCTAGCAGGGTCTTGTAGATGACATGGAGCCAGTGGGTTTGGCGACGAGTATGAAGCGAGGGCCAGCCAACGAGAGCGTACAGGTCACAATGTTGGGTAGTATCTGGGGCTTTGGTGACAAAACAGATGGCACTGTGACAGACTGCATCCAATTTGTTGAGTAGGGTATTTGAGTCTATTTTGTAAATGACATCGCCAAAGTCGAGTATTGGTAGGATGGTCAGTTTTACAAGGGTATGTTTGGCAGCATGAGTGAAGGATGCTTTGTTGCGAAATAGGACACCAATTCTATATTTAACTTTGGATTGGAGATGTTTGATGTGGGTCTGGAAGGAGAGTTTACAGTCTAACCAGACACCTAGGTATTTCCAGTTGTCCAGAGGGGGATAAGGGGGATGACCGCAGCCGCTTTTCAATCTTTGGGAATCTCAGACGACACGAAAGAGAGGTTGAACAGGCTAGTAATAGGGGTGGCAACAATTTCGGTAGATCATTTTAGAAAGAAAGGGTCCAGATTGTCTAGCCCGGCTGATTTGTAGGGGTCCAGATTTTGCAGCTCTTTCAGAACATCAGCTGAACGGATTTGGGAGAAGGAGAAATGGGGAAGGCTTGGGCGAGTTGCTGTGGGGGGTGCAGTACTGTTGACTGGGGTAGGGGTAGCCAGGTGGAAAGCATGGCCAGCTGTAGAAAAATGCTTATTGAAATTCTCAAATATAGTGGATTTATCAGTGGTGACAGTGTTTCCTATCTTCAGTGCAGTGGGCAGCTGGGAGGAGGTGTTCTTATTCTCCATGGACTTCACAGTGTCCCAGAACTTTTTTGAGTTAGTGTTGCAGGAAGCAAATTTCTGCTTGAAAAAGCTAGCCTTGGCTTTTCTAACTGCCTGTGTATAATGGTTTCTAGCTTCCCTGAACAGCTGCATATCACGGGGGCTGTTCGATGCTAATGCAGAACGCCATAGGATGTTTTTGTGTTGGTTAAGGGCAGTCAGGTCTGGGGAGAACCAAGGGCTATATCTGTTCCTGGTTCTAAATTTCTTGAATGGGGCATGTTTATTTAAGATGGTGAGGAAGGCATTTAAAAAAAAAAACAGGCATCCTCTACTGACGGGATGAGATCAATATCCTTCCAGGATACCCCGGCCAGGTCGATTAGAAAGGCCTGCTCGCTGAAGTGTTTCAGGGAGCGTTTGACAGTGATGAGTGGAGGTCGTTTGACCGCTGACCCATTACGGATGCAGGCAATGAGCCAGTGATTGCTGAGATCTTGGTTGAAGACAGCAGAGGTGTATTTAGAGGGCAAGTTGGTTAGGATGATATCTATGAGGGTGCCCGTGTTTAAGGCTTTGGGGTGGTACCTGGTAGGTTCATTGATAATTTGTGTGAGATTGAGGGCATCAAGCTTAGATTGTAGGATGGCTGGGGTGTTACGCATGTTCCAGTTGAGGTCGCCTAGCAGCACTAGCTCTGAAGATAGATGGGGGGCAATCAGTTCACATATGGTGTCCAGAGCACAGCTGGGGGCAGAGGGTGGTCTATAGCAGGTGGCAACGGTGAGAGACTTGTTTTTAGAGAGGTGGGTTTTTAAAAGTAGAAGTTCAAATTGTTTGGGTACAGACCTGGATAGTAGGACAGAACTCTGCAGGCTATCTTTGCAGTAGATTGCAACACCGCCCACTTTGGCAGTTCTATCTTGTCTGAAAATGTTGTAGTTAGAGATGAAAATTTGAGAATTTTTGGTGGTCTTCCTAAGCCAGGATTCAGACACAGCTAGGACATCCGGGTTGGCAGAGTGTGCTAAAGCAGTGAATAGAACAAACTTAGGGAGGAGGCTTCTAATGTTAACATGCATGAAACCAAGGCTTTTACGGTTACAGAAGTCATCAAAAGAGAGCGCCTGGGGAATGCTACTACAGATGTAGGATTTTAATTTGAGCTAGTCCCCCACAGCAGGAAAATCATTTTGTGGATTATAATATAACTAATGGATTTTTTTTGATGCAGTTGATACATTTTTCTTCAGGGAAGTACGAAATATGAATTTGAAAATATCAAACTTTAGAAGCCTTTTTTTAACCTCAAAAACACTACAAGTTTTACATTTCCTGAGTTGCAGGAAAGTTCTCCAGGGTGATCAAATGAAGATCCTATATCTGGACATGGACAGCTGAATGTTAACCCGCACCTCCATGATCACTTCACCATGGAGATCCTAGTATTAGACTCGTTATACATTATTATACGTGTCGTTAGCTGTTTCAGTGTTTCCCAAAAGGTCAACAACATTTAGGTTTTTGTCCTGATACATCTAATCAAAGGCTTGATGATGAGTGGATTAGCTGAATCAGGTGTGTTGGTGCAGTAACTAAAATGTGAATCCCTTTGGGTTCCCAGGACCAGGATTGGGAACCAGTGATGTAACTCTATGTGTTGTACTAATGACCAACAGGTATTGATGATCCAGTATATAAGTCTGTTGTCTCTGCCCAGGTACTCACACTAGACCTGGGCTGTCAGGTCCACCATATCACCTGAGGAGGTGGGTTCACCTTTACAGTGACATGATAAACAGTGGCTTTAGTAGTTGATGGAGATGTTGACATTCTGGTATTTAGTTTGATGTCTGATGTTGAGGAGTATTATTTCTAGCCGTGTGTAAAATTAATTGAATCTAATGTGTTTTACGCTTCTCTCACTTCTTTATCTTGAAAATGATGCTTTGAATAATTAGTTAGGTTCAATTTATTTTACTATTTGAATAATGACAAGTAACTGGTTGATGATGATGATTGCTACTGTCTTCCTCGGTGTTGTCAGTTGTGTCAGCAGCATCACAGTATGAAGAGGACTTTGTTGGCTTGTTGATTCAAGATCTTGCTGGCTGAAACTGTATCAGAAGTTTTATGCTACATTATGTAAAAGAAAAAATGCCTTAAAATAAATGAGCGTTATTAATTTACTTGTCTTTTGTAGTCGTAACATGTTTAGTTGTTGTATTCTTAATTTACACTCGTTCATCTCTCCCTGGATCTTGATAATTAGGAAATAATAATAATGTAATTGCACATTCTTCTTTCATTGTTCTCTCTACATGTTCCTGCAAACAGCCCAAGTTAAGACAGCAGACCAGGACCGTTCATCCTGATTCCTGCAGCATGGCTCACGAGCAGTCAGTCCTTGTCTCTTCCAATGCCACATTCGTCCGTCCGTCCTATTTCTACATTAATGGTTTCGAGAACATCCCTCACATCAAATACTACTATGTGTTCCTGGGTCTGGTCTACGCCGTGACAGTCCTGGCTAACTCCTTCATCATGACAGTAATCTACCTGGCCAGGAACCTCCACACGGCCAAGTATGTTGTTAGCTCCAACACAAGGTTTGGTCAAGAGTATTCTAATATCACATACATCTTTGCATTTGATTTTCTAAACAAAGGGACCAGTGATTCTATCTTAGCAACAGCTGGTCTCATTGATCTGTTTACTTTTCAAAAGCATCGCACGTGAATAGGACATTTTCCTAACCACCCCTCCCCCCCCATCTTTAACCTAGGTACGTCATAGTCTTCAACCTGGCTGTGACAGACCTGTGTGGGAGCACGGCTCTCATCCCTAAGCTCATAGAGACTTTTCTGTTTGAGAAGCAGTACATCTCCTACGAGGCCTGTCTCAGCAGCATGTTCTTTGTCTATGTCTTCATGACTATGCAGTCTCTCTCTCTCCTCACCCTGGCCTACGACAGGTTCGTTGCCATCGTCTTTCCTCTCAGGTAAATGTTTCAAAAGATAAAGCTTTCTTCATTTTTTAAAATTCATATTTTTTATCATTGAGTTCAATTCCCGCTGGGGCCACCCATCACTGTTGTAAGTTGCTTCGGATACAAACTTCTGCCAAATGACATATATTATTATATTATTTAATATTTAATTTTCCTTCTCTTAGGTACCATGTTTTTGTGACCAGAACGGCCATGGTGGTGATCCTAGTAGTACTGTGGCTGTTCACGCTGGCTTTGATATCCTTCACTGTTAGCCTCATAACTCGCCTCTCCTTCTGTGGCTCTCTGGCGATAAAGAGCTTCTTCTGTGACCACGGCCCAACCTATGCACTGTCCTGCAACAACAACTCTCTCAACAACATCATGGCTTGGGTCTGTTTCCTGGTGGTAATGTGTGTCCCCATCGTACTGATAGTCCTCACGTATTTCTGCATTGCCATCGCGTTGATCAGGATCGCCACGGGGGAGGAGAGGGGTAAAGCCATGAGAACATGCACCTCTCACCTAATTCTGGTGGCCATCTTCTATCTGCCCATGGTGGGTAATAACATCGCTGCAGTAGTCAGCTACATACATCCTAATGCCAGGATCATCAACAACTCATTGACCCAGACCTTGCCTTCTATGTTGAACCCCATCATATACTCACTGAGGACAGAGGAGGTCATGGACGCCATCAGAAACCTATACAAAAGAAGCACTGGAAAACTGAACACAATAAGAAGTTGACCTATCACAATAAAAAAAATACAAATTAATAAATGACTTAAGTGTGTAAATATATTTTCAGACTAGAAACTCTCATTTAATTTACACCCCCCTCTCCTTTCAATGCTAGTCTCATTTTAATGTGGCTGCAATTGAAGAGTTTCCTTCAATTTACTCAGAGGAAAATAAAGGTTATACTGCCACCCTGTGGCTAAAGTCTGTAACATGTGGTACTGTAAACAAAAAGGCCCAGTGTTGAACTACACAAGGTTGAATGTGATGGAAGTTAAAATAAATTACAAATAGATAAAAATAAGACAAAGAAAACCAATGATGGGGACATATATACTTTTTTTAATGTCAAAATGAATACAAGCACATTAAAATGTGCCTGTTAACTCTGCCACTACAGGAACTGATCTCTCTCTCTCTCTCTCTCTCTCTCTCTCTTAGGGCAAGCACACACCCATCCACCCTTTAACCAATTATAAGCTGTGAATGAAATGTGAATGTTGTAGCTTTTCAACACATACACAGCCCTAAACCACATGATTGATTTAGAGAAGAGAATTGTCAGTTATTAATCTTGACGCATCAGGAAAGCCCAGAGGGAAAACAGTCTGAGAAAAGGTTCTGCGGTCATAACAAATACTGTGACAAACAGTCTGTGCTCTAAGCAGTGTGACGGTGTTTTAACATTGTCTTTTCCCACAACTTGATGAGTTGAGACCTACAGCTTTATGTGATATCTTGTGAACCACAAGTCCCAGTCAGCACGGACCCAGTCTGCACGGACCCAGTCATCACGGACCCAGTCAGCACGGACCCAGTCTTGGGCTGTGGCCCAAAAAATCTCAGTTGCGATCCACCATTTGGGAAGGACTGTTTTAGACACGTTAACCAATTATAATGTCAGCGGCAAAACTAAAACGTTGATATCTCAGTTATCAGTCCAGATACGAAAACACCCAAACCACCCGATGCTCTTCTAGGCCGACTCTGTAGACGGCCTCTGCTTCATCAGCTGTTCCTTCCGGGCCTTCTGGAAGGTCATCATACAGTCTTTAAAGGTCTGGACCTGACTCTGACACTTCCTCCAGTCCTGGTGCTCGGCCATGCACTCCTGTACAGCGTAGTGCAGCTCCCCACATCCTGTCCTGCTGATCATCTGGTCCACTGGGTCCTCCTCATCCTGGTCCTCGCTGGGGCGACGACTCCGGTCGTGGGGTGAAGGGGAGGCCATTGCCTAAGGCAGCTCTGTCTGGGAGGGAGGAGGGGATAGAGGGGTTAATGGGATTAGAGACAGAGGCTGTCTTGAAAGAGATCAGGGGTGTATTTACTAGGAACCAAAGTCAAATCGTATGTCACATACACGTGTTTAGCAGATGGAACAACAGGGGGTGGACTTGTGCAATAGACACTCGTTTCCGTTGCAATTGTAATGAAAACACACAAGCACATCATGACAGATCTCGCGCAAAAAAATAATTCAATATTACCAAAACAATATATAATCAAAAACAATATCACGATAATTAACAATCGTTTCCCCCCCCCCAGCTTCACTGGTAAACAAGCGCTGTAACATGGTGTGTGTGGGAACACTAACCCTGTGCCTGTAAATGTGTGATTTGTAATTATTTCTCACTGATATGTTTCTAAACCCCGGCCAGAAGATAAAGAAGTCTGCGTCTGGTCTATACCCCTCTGTTGGATACGCATTTCGTAGTTAAAATACTCAAAAATCGTGTCTTTCGTATTTTGGAGAAACGACGACAGTTTACGCAAACGGAGAAAAGTTCCGTCATCACACGAGTCACATCTATACTTCGGTGAGTAACGAAAGTATATTGAAGCAAATCACTAAACAAAATCGGAAAGCTAACGCAAAGATCACAAGCAACAGCCAATATTAGCCTGAAGTTAAACATTCAGACATATCATAATCGTTGTCTCTCTTGAAAGCAGTACCTGGAATGTTTTTCCTAGAGTTGAATACATTAACCCCGTGGATTTCATAACATGGGGGAAGTATTTAAAGAATGGACAGGAAGGGGTTACATTTAAATGTGCACGGCCTACTTAGGACGAGCATAATTTCTGTTCCGCGTAGAAGGCCAACACCTACCTACTGCTCACGAGACCTACACTGTGTTTCGTTTGTGGAAATAAATGAATTAACTTTGTTAAATATAAGTTATATATTTTATTTCTGTGTGTAAAAAAACATGTAATTGTCATAATCTGAGGTATTTTTTCAAACAAAGTGTGAAATATAGGACCTATAAGCACTTTAGGGCAGTGAAGTGCAATCTAATGTTATTCTCAGCTAAAATCCATAAACACAAGGTAAAGCAAAGTAGGCTCAATAAGAATTATTCTGTTCCTGTACTCAGAAACACTAGTTTAAAAACAGAATGTTTTTACATGCAAGAAACTAAATAAATGTGTTATTTAAAAAATATAGTATTGTCTGTCAGGAAGAACTGACAATAATATTAGCTCTATTCGGCAGGTACCCTAGTGGTTAGAGTGTAGAGGAGGCAGGTAGCCTAGTGGTTAGAGTGTAGAGGTGGCAGGTAGCCTAGTGGTTAGAGTGTAGGGACGGCAGGTAGGCTAGTGGTTAGAGTGTAGGGACGGCAGGTAGCCTAGTGGTTAGAGTGTAGGGACGGCAGGTAGCCTAGTGGTTAGAGTGTAGGGGTGGCAGGTAGCCTAGTGGTTAGAGTGTAGGGACGGCAGGTAGCCTAGTGGTTAGAGTGTAGGGACGGCAGGTAGGCTAGTGGTTAGAGTGTAGGGACGGCAGGTAGCCTAGTGGTTAGAGTGTACGGACGGCAGGTAGCCTAGTGGTTAGAGTGTAGGGACGGCAGGTAGCCTAGTGGTTAGAGTGTGTGGGGTGGCAGGTAGCCTAGTGGTTAGAGTGTAGGGACGGCAGGTAGCCTAGTGGTTAGAGTGTAGGGAGGCAGGTAGTCTAGTGGTTAGAGTGTAGGGGGCAGGTAGCCTAGTGGTTAGAGTGTAGGGGCAGGTAGTCTAGTGGTTAGAGTGTAGGGGGGGCAGGTAGTCTAGTGGTTAGAGTGTAGGGGGCAGGTAGCCTAGTGGTTAGAGTGTCGGCAGGTAGTCTAGTGGTTAGAGTGTAGGGGGGTTAGGTAGCCTAGTGGTTAGAGTGTAGGGGGGGCAGGTAGCCTAGTGGTTAGAGTGTAGGGGTGGCAGGTAGCCTAGTGGTTAGAGTGTAGGGGGGCAGGTAGGCTAGTGGTTAGAGTGTAGGGGGTCAGGTAGCCTAGTGGTTAGAGTGTAGGGCGGCAGGTAGTCTAGTGGTTAGAGTGTAGGGGGTTAGATAGCCTAGTGGTTAGAGTGTAGGGGGGTCAGGTAGCCTAGTGGTTAGAGTGTAGGGGGTTAGGTACCCTAGTGGTTAGAGTGTAGGGGCGGCAGGTAGCCTAGTGGTTAGAGTGTAGGGGGGTTAGGTACCCTAGTGGTTAGAGTGTAGGGGCGGCAGGTAGCAAAGTGGTTAGAGTGTAGGGGCGGCAGGTAGCCTAGTGGTTAGAGTGTAGGGGGGGCAGGTAGTCTAGTGGTTAGAGTGTAGGGGGGGTAGGTAGTCTAGTGGTTAGAGTGTAGGGGGGGCAGGTAGTCTAGTGGTTAGAGTGTAGGGGTTAGGTAGTCTAGTGGTTAGAGTGTAGGGGGGCAGCTAGTCTAGTGGTTAGAGTGTAGGGGCGGCAGGTAGCCTAGTGGTTAGAGTGTAGGGGGCAGGTAGTCTAGCGGTTAGAGTGTAGGGGGGGCAGGTAGCCTAGTGGTTAGAGTGTAGGGGGCAGGTAGTCTAGTGGTTTAGAGTGTAGGGGGGGCAGGTAGCTTAGTGGTTAGAGTGTAGGGGCGGCAGGTAGCCTAGTGGTTAGAGTGCAGGGGCGGCAGGTAGCCTAGTGGTTAGAGTGTAGGGGCGGCAGTTAGCCTAGTGGTTAGAGTGTAGGGGGCAGGTAGCCTAGTGGTTAGAGTTTAGGGGGGTTAGGTAGCCTAGTGGTTAGAGTGTAGGTAGCCTTGTGGTTAGAGTGTAGGGGGTTAGGTAGCCTAGTGGTTAGAGTGTAGGGGGGGCAAGTAGCCTAGTGGTTAGAGTGTAGGGGGGTTAGGTAGCCTAGTGGTTAGAGTGTAAGGGCGGCAGGTAGTCTAGTGGTTAGAGTGGGGGGGGCAGGTAGTCTAGTGGGTAGAGTGTAGGGGGGGTTAGGTAGTCTAGTGGTTAGAGTGTAGGGGGGGCAGGTAGTCTTGTGGTTAAAGTGTAGGGGGTTAGGTAGTCTAGTGGTTAGAGTGTAGGGGGCAGCTAGTCTAGTGGTTAGAGTGTATGGGAGTTAGGTAGCCTAGTGGTTAGAGTGTAGGGGGGGCAGGTAGCCTAGTGGTTAGAGTGTAGGGGGCAGGTAGTCTAGCGGTTAGAGTGTAGGGGGGGCATGTAGCTTAGTGGTTAGAGTGTAGGGGCGGCAGGTAGCCTAGCGGTAAGAGTGTAGGGGCGGCAGGTTGTCTAACGGTTAGAGAGTAGGGGCGGCAGGTAGCCTAGCGGTTAGAGTGTAGGGGCGGCAGGTAGCCTCGTGGTTAGAGTGTAGGGACGGCAGGTAGCATCGTGGTTAGATTGTAGGGGCGGCAACTAGCCTAGTGGTTAGAGTGTAGGGGCGGCAGGTAGCCTAGTGGTTAGAGTGTAGGGGGGGCAAGTAGCCTAGTGGTTAGAGTGTAGGGTGGTTAGGTAGCCTAGTGGTTAGAGTGTAGGTAGCCTTGTGGTTAGAGTGTAGGGGGTTAGGTAGCCTAGTGGTTAGAGTGTAGGGGGGCAAGTAGCCTAGTGGTTAGAGTGTAGGGGGTTAGGTAGCCTAGTGGTTAGAGTGTAGAGGCGGCAGGTAGCCTATTGGTTAGAGTGTAGGGGCGGTAGGTAGCCTAGTGGTTAGAGTGTAGGGGCGGTAGGTAGCCTAGTGGTTAGAGTGTAGGGCGGCATGTAGTCTCGTGGTTAGAGTGGAGGGCGGTAGGTAGCCTAGTGGTTAGAGTGTAGGGGGGTTAGGTAGCCTCGTTGTCAGAGTGTAGGGCGGTAGGTAGCCTAGTGGTTAGAGTGTAGGGGGGTTAGGTAGCCTAGTGGTTAGAGTGTAGGGGTGGCAGGTAGCCTAGTGGTTAGAGTTTAGGACTAGTATCCATAAAGGTTGAATAATTTTGCACGCCCAATTTTTTCAGTTTTTGATTTGTTAAAAAAGTTTGAAATATCCAATAAATGTCGTTCCACTTCATGATTGTGTCCCACTTGTTGTTGATTCTTCACAAAAAAATACAGTTTTATATCTTTATGTTTGAAGCCTGAAATGTGGCAAAAGGTCGCAAAGTTCAAGGGGGCCGAATACTTTCGCAAGGCACTGTATATATATATATATATATCTAGTGGTTATATATATATATATATATCCCTTCTTTGGGATTGGGTTGGCAGGTCGCATCCAAGTTTTCATGTACACACACCGCCACCTACTGTACTGGAGTGTGAGGCCACCTACAATAAATTCTCTTTGTTAGTCCTGTTCCTCTAAGAAAGTGAAATAGAGCACCAAGACACCCTCCCCTCCCCTTTCCTCTCCCCACTACACCACACAAACTCCAAAGTGGCAAACCAACTTCCTGTTTTCTACGTTCTATACACAACTTCCTGTGTTCTACGTTCCATACTCCCCACCTCTTCCTTTACTGACCAGAGCACACGATAAAAATACTATACTATACTAGCATTCCACTACCTTTTAAAATACTACTAGCATTCCACTACCTTTGCCAAAGATCGAGACCTTTTGCCTGGATCAATGACTGCCCTGCGGCCCAACGGGACCTGAATATCTACCCCCCTCTCTCCTCACAGCACTCTTACCCACCACATCAGCCTTCTTCCCCACGGCCCAGTGGGACCTGCATATCTACCCCCCTCTCTTCTCACTGCACTCACCGCATCGGCCTCCTCATTACCACACCCACGTGTACGGGAACCCAGCAAAAGCACCACTCCAATCCTCTCCAATCCTCTCCCATCCTCTCCCATCCTCTTCCATCCTCTCCAATCCTCTCCAATCCTCTCCAAACCTCTCCAATCCTCTCCAATCCTCTCCCATCCTCTCCCATCCTCTCCAATCCTCTCCAATCCTCTCCCATCCTCCCATCCTCTCCCATCCTCTCCAATCCTCTCCCATCCTCTCCAAACCTCTCCAATCCTCTCCAATCCTCTCCCATCCTCTCCCATCCTCTTCCATCCTCTCCAATCCTCTCCAATCCTCTCCAATCCTCTCCAAACCTCTCCAATCCTCTCCAATCCTCTCCCATCCTCTCCCATCCTCTCCCATCCTCTCCAATCCTCTCCCATCCTCTCCAATCCTCTCCAAACCTCTCCAATCCTCTCCAATCCTCTCCCATCCCATTAGTAGCGCCATCTTCTCCACAAACAAGTCTCACCTATCCGACCTGCCAGTCTTCACACTACTCAACACTGCAGCCGAATCGGAACAGATCCACGCTCTGAGTGGTTTCACCTCCTCCACCCATCTCAAACCTATAATCAACTCGGCCGCATACATAATAAGTTAACCGCTTGCGTACTCTAACCTTGAAATCTGGGATATACACCACTGCCCCCACCCTACCACTGACTAGATCTTTTCAACCATCTGTATATCTTCTTAAAAACAAATAAAAACGATTTTATACATATATATACAGTTGAATTTGGAAGTTTACATGCACCTTAGTTAAATACATTTAAACTCAGTTTTTCACAATTCCTGACATTTAATCCAAAAAACATTCCCTGTTTTAGGTCAGTTAGGATCACCACTTTATTTCAAGAATGTGAAATGTCAGAATAATAGTATAGAGAATGATTTATTTCAGCTTTTGTTTCTTTCATCACATTCCCAGTGGGTCAGAAGTTTACATACACTCAATTAGTATTTGGTAGCATTGCCTTTAAATTGTTTAACTTGGGTCAAAATTTCGGGTAGCCTTCCATAAGCTTCTCACAATAAATTGGGTGAATTTTGGCCCATTCCTCCTGATAGAGCTGGTGTAACTGAGTCAGGTTTGTAGGCTTCCTTGCTCGCACACGCTTTTTCAGTTCTGCCCACAAATCTTCCATAGGATTGAGGTCAGGGCTTTGTGATGACCAGTCCAATACCTTGACTTTGTTGTCCTTAAGCCGTTTTGCCACAACTTTGGTAGTATGCTTGGGGTCATTGTTCATTTGGAAGACCCATTTGCGACCAAGCTTTAACTTCCTGACTGATATCTTGAGATGTTGCTTCAATATATCCACATAGTTTGATGGTACCATCTATTTTGTGAAGTGTGAAGTGCACCAATCCCTCCTGCATCAAAGTACCCCCACAAAATGATGCTGCCACCCCCGTGCTTCACGGTTGGGATGGTGTTCTTCGGCTTGCAAGCCTCCCCATTTTTTCTCCAGACATAACAATGATCATTATGGTCATTATGGCGGTTTTGGAGCAGTGGCTTCTTCCTTGCTGAGCGGCCTTTCAGGTTGTCGATTTAGGACTCATTTTACTGTGGATATAGATACTTTTGTACCTGTTTCCTCCAACATCTTCACAAGGTTCTTTGCTGTTGTTCTGGGATTGATTTGCACTTTTCGCACCAAAGTACCTTCATCTCTACCTTCATCTCTAGGAGACAGAACTCGTCTCCTTCCTGAGAGGTATGACGGCTGTGTGGTCCCATGGTGTTATACTATTGTTTGTACAGATGAATGTGGTACCTTCAGGCGTTTGGAAATTGCTCCCAAGGATGAACCAGACTTGTGGAGGTCTACAATTTTTTTCTGAGGTTTTGGCTGATTTCTTTTGATTTTCCCATGATGTCAAGCAAAGAGACACTGAGTTTGAAGGTAGACCTAGAAATACATCCACAGGTTCACCTCCAATTGACTCAAATTATGTCAATTAGCCTATCAGAAGCTTCTAAAGCCATGACATCATTTTCTGTCATTTTCCAAGTTGTTTAAAGGCACAGTCTTCTTAGTGTATGTAAACTTCTGACCCACTGGAATTGTGATACAGTGAATTATAAGTGAAATAACCTGTCTGTAAACAATTGTTGGAAAAATTACTTGTGTCATGCACAAGGTGGATGTCCTAACCGACTTGCCAAAACTATAGTTTGTTAAGAAATGTGTGGAGTGGTTGAAATACAAGTTTTAATGACTCCAACCTGAGTTCCTCTGTGGAGATTGTAGAACCTTCAAGATGGATTCTCTCTGCAGCACATCACCAATCAGGGCTTTATGGTAGAGTGGCCAGATGGATGCCACTCCTCGTAAAAGACACATCACAGCCTGCTTGTAGTTTGTCAAAAGACACCCGAAGGACTCTGTGTCACGACTTCCGCCTGTTCGGGCGGTGCTCGGCGGTCGTCGTCAACGTCCTACTAGCCGCTACCGATCCCCTTTTAGTTTGTCTGTTGGTTTTGTCTTATTAGTTTCACCTGTGTGTATTTTGGTTTAATTAGCTTCCTTATATGTAGTAGTTTGACCCGCCCTTGTTTTGTGCGGGATTGTCTTTGTTACGTGTGTACATATTAGGTCGTGGTGTATTTTATTTTCTATACTGGACACCCTGTGGTTTTGGGTTGTCTGGTATAGTGTCCTGCGCCCTCTATTGATTTGGGCTCATCAGTTTGGCGTGCAATAGTAAAGCACTTTACTCCGTTACTCTCTCTCTGCGTCTGATTCCTGCACACACACCTAGTCCTGCGTGACACTCTGACCACAAGAAACAAGATTCTCTCGTCTCATGAAACCAAGATTGAACTCTTTGGCCTGAATGCCAAGCGTCACGTCTACCGGAAACCTGGCACCATCCCTACGGTGAAGCATGGTGGTGGCAGCAGCATCATGCTGTGGGGATGTTTTTCATGAGCATAGTGTTGTGTACCATGACAGTGAAGCCTGTAGAGCTATTTATTAGCTAACGTGTTAGTGTGAAAAGTAGGGAATTAGCTAGGGAAATTGACAGATTAAATTACTTTACATTGATACACTGACTTTAATAAAAACGAACTTGCACTGAAAAAAATGTCAGAATATCAGCATTCAATCATTTGGCCGCTGGTTTCGTAGTTTGATTGAGGTTTAGTGTGATCAAAAAGAGCTAGCTATCAACGTACAACTTTTGGCCAGCTCTCTCTCTAACAGTACATTAATGGTACATCATCTACTTCGGTTGAAATGGGACAAAACAAATGCTACAAAACATTTGTTGTTTATAGTGATAGGAAGTAGCTAATATAACTACGTGACAGATAGCTAGAAGCTAGAGCTGAAATGGCTGTAGTAGCTACTAGCTAACATTAGCTAACGTTCAATGTCAGTTACACCACTAGCTCAGCACTGGGGATCAACACTAGTTTAGTTTTTTCCTGTTAAGTTAAACAGCAATTACCTTGTCAACTATATCAACTGAAGAGTAGCCAGTTCCTGTTCTGCTTGCTTTTACAACTCAAAGAAAGAGCGCAACACACACACAGATAGCAGCTGCCTGTGTTAATCTCTCTCATACCTTTCCAGCAGCCTTTCAGAAGCTTTGCCTTAACACAGCCTGTCCACCCGCTCTGTAGTCCTAAATCCAGCCAGCTACAAAGCCAGCTTCACATGGTCTACCTGACCACTCTGAGGTGTCCGCATGGTCCCAAAACACACAATGGCGCTTTTTGTTTCACAGTGCAATGATAAAGCTGGGGGGCGAAAATGCAATTTCTGAAGGTGTGTGTGTGTCGGGGGGGTCATGACCTCCACCGTCCCCGGTGAAAGTTGCTCCCCTGATATACTCTACCACCTTCTGCTCAATTGTCCATCCATATGCCCTCTGCTCACCCACTCCTCATTCCCAGCATTCCCCAGTTGCTGCGACCGCTGGATGTCCTTCAAAACTCCCTTTCAACCTCGCCCAGTATGCAAGTGCAAGTTTCTCCCCTAGGGCTTCTTAGGAGAGATCTTTTCATTAAAGTATGCTAATCATTTAGCCTCGTAGCATAGCAGTCATCAGTCTGGTAATATGAGGCTACTAATCATTTCCTATTGTTCCACATCCTCTTGAAGATTTTAACCCCATAGAAAAGCTCAAACCTCACGGGACACACTGTGCTGCTCTGTTTCCTTGGTGTTTAATTACTGCCTGACTGAGACAGTAAACAAACAACAGATAAATAATGTCATTCCAGAACTCTATAGTCTAGTCCTACTTTACTGTCAAATACTCCTATTCTACTGTATAGTCTAGTCCTACTTTACTGTCGAATACTCCGATTCTACTGTAAAGTCTAGTCCTACTTTACTGTCGAATACTCCTATTCTACTGTATAGTCTAGTCCTACTTTACTGTCGAATACTCCTATTCTACTCTACAGTCTAGGTCTACTTTACTGTCGAATACTCCTATTCTACTCTATAGTCTAGGTCTACTTATTGTGGAAAAGTCATATTCTAGTCTGTAGTCTAGTCCTACTTACTGTGGAATAGTCATATCCTACTCTATAGTCTAGGTCTACCTACTGTGGAATAGTCCTATTCTACTCTGTAGTCTAGGTCTACTTATTGTGGAATAGTCATATTCTACTCTATAGTCTAGGTCTACTTATTGTGGAATAGTCCTATTCTACTCTATAGTCTGTGGAATAGTCCCATTCTACTCTATAGTCTGTGGAATAGTCATATTCTACTCTATAGTCTGTGGAATAGTCCTATTCTACTCTATAGTCTGTGGAATAGTCATATTCTACTCTATAGTCTGTGGAATAGTCATATTCTACTCTATAGTCTAGGTCTACTTATTGTGGAATAGTCCTATTCTACTCTATAGTCTAGTCCTACTTACTGTGGAATAGTCCTATTCTACTCTAAAGTCTAGTCCTACTTACTGTGTAATAGTCCTATTCTACTCTATAGTCTAGGTCTACCTACTGTGGAATAGTCCTATTCTACTCTGTAGTCTAGGTCTACTTATTGTGGAATAGTCCTATTCTACTCTACAGTCTAGTCCTACTTACTGTGGAATAGTCCTATTCTACTCTATAGTCTAGGTCTACCTACTGTGGAATAGTCCTATTCTACTCTATAGTCTAGTCCTACTTATTGTGGAATAGTCCTATTCTACTCTATAGTCTAGGTCTACCTACTGTGGAATAGTCCTATTCTACTCTATAGTCTGTGGAATAGTCATATTCTACTCTATAGTCTAGTCCTACTTATTGTGGTATACTCCTATTCTACTCTATAGTCTAGGTCTACTTACTGTGGAATAGTCCTATTCTACTCTATAGTCTAGGTCTACGTACTGTGGAATAGTCCTATTCTACTCTATAGTCTAGGTCTACTTACTGTGGAATAGTCCTATTCTACTCTATAGTCTAGGTCTACGTACTGTGGAATAGTCCTATTCTACTCTGTAGTCTAGTCCTACTTACTGTGGAATAGTCCTATTCTACTCTATAGTCTAGGTCTACCTACTGTGGAATAGTCCTATTCTACTCTGTAGTCTGTGGAATAGTCCTATTCTACTCTATAGTCTGTGGAATAGTCCTATTCTACTCTGTAGTCTAGTCCTACTTACTGTGGAATAGTCCTATTCTACTCTATAGTCTAGTCCTACCTATTGTGGAATAGTCCTATTCTACTCTATAGTCTAGGTCTACTTACTGTGGAATAGTCCTATTCTACTCTATAGTCTGTGGAATAGTCCTATTCTACTCTATAGTCTAGGTCTACCTACTGTGGAATACTGATATGAATTACAGACGAGTCGACCTTAGTGGTGATGGTCCTGTTCCGTCTGTTTTCTGTCTCCCACCACACAGCAGTTTGAGGTTATGTCAGAGATGGTCTCTCTATCTCTCTATCTCTCTGTCTCTCTATCTCTCTGTCTCTCTGTCTCTGTCTCTTTGTCTCTCTGTCTCTCTGTCTGTTTTCTGTCTTCCACCACACAGCAGTTTGAGATTATGTCAGAGATGGTCTCTCTATCTCTCTGTCTCTCTATCTCAATTCAATTCAATTCAATTCAAGGGCTTTATTGGCATGGGAAATATGTGTTAACATTGCCAAAGCAAGTGAGGTAGATAATATATAAAGTGAAATAAACAATCAAAATTAACAGTAGACATCACACATACAGAAGTTTCAAAACAATAAAGACATTACAAATGTCATATTATATATATATATACAGTGTTTTAACAATGTACAAATGGTAAAGGACACAAGATAAAATAAATAAGCATAGATATGGGTTGTATTTACAATGGTGCGTGTTCTTCACTGGTTGCCCTTTTCTCGTGGCAACAGGTCACAAATCTTGCTGCTTTGATGGCACACTGTGGAATTTCACCCAGTAGATATGGGAGTTTTTCAAAATTGGATTTGTTTTCGAATTCTTTGTGGATCTGTGTAATCTGAGGGAAATATGTCTCTCTAATATGGTCATACATTGGGCAGGAGGTTAGGAAGTGCAGCTCAGTTTCCACCTCATTTTGTGGGCAGTGAGCACATAGCCTGTCTTCTCTTGAGAGCCATGTCTGCCTACGGCGGCCTTTCTCAATAGCAAGGCTATGCTCGCTGAGTCTGTACATAGTCAAAGCTTTCCTTAATTTTGGGTCAGTCACAGTGGTCAGGTATTCTGCCGCTGTGTACTCTCTGTGTAGGGCCAAATAGCATTCTAGTTTGCTCTGTTTTTTTGTTAATTCTTTCCAATGTGTCAGGTAATTATCTTTTTGTTTTCTCATGATTTGGTTGGGTCTAATTGTGCTTCTGTCCTGGGACTCTGTAGGGTGTGTTTGTGTTTGTGAACAGAGCCCCAGGACCAGCTTGCTTAGGGGACTCTTCTCCAGGTTCATCTCTTTGTAGGTGATGGCTTTGTTGTGGAAGGTTTGGGAATCGCTTCCTTTTAGGTGGTTATAGAATTTAACAGCTCTTTTCTGGATTTTGATAATTAGTGGGTATCGGCCTAATTCTGCTCTGCATGCATTATTTGGTGTTCTACGTTGTACACGGAGGATATTTTTGCAGAATTCTGCGTGCAGAGTCTCAATTTGGTGTTTGTCCCATTTTGTGAAGTCTTGGTTGGTGAGCGGACCCCAGACCTCACAACCATAAAGGGCAATGGGCTCTATGACTGATTCAAGTATTTTTAGCCAGATCCTAATTGGTATGTTGAAATTTATGTTCCTTTTGATGGCATAGAATGCCCTTCTTGCCTTGTCTCTCAGATCGTTCACAGCTTTGTGGAAGTTACCTGTGGCGCTGATGTTTAGGCCAAGGTATGTATAGTTTTTTTGTGCTCTAGGGCAACAGTGTCTAGATGGAATTTGTATTTGTGGTCCTGGTGACTGGACCTTTTTGGAACACCATTATTTTGGTCTTACTGAGATTTACTGTCAGGGCCCAGGTCTGACAGAATCTGTGCATAAGATCTAGGTGCTGCTGTAGGCTCTCCTTGGTTGGTGACAGAAGTACCAGATCATCAGCAAACAGCAGACATTTGACTTCGGATTCTAGTAGGGTGAGGCCGGGTGCTGCAGACTTTTCTAGTGCCCGCGCCAGTTCGTTGATATATATGTTGAAGAGGGTGGGGCTTAAGCTGCATCCCTGTCTAACCCCACGACCCTGTGTGAAGAAATGTGTGTGTTTTTTGCCAATTTTAACCGCACACTTGTTGTTTGTGTACATGGATTTTATGATGTCGTATGTTTTACCCCCAACACCACTTTCCATCAGTTTGTATAGCAGACCCTCATGCAAAATTGAGTCGAAGGCTTTTTTGAAATCAACAAAGCATGAGAAGACATTGTTAAAGAGTTTTAGTGTAGACAATTGGAATTTGTTGTCTCTATATTGGATCATTTCATTGAGGATACCATCAACACCACAGGCCTTCTGTCTCTCTGTCTCTCTGTCTCTCTGTCTCTCTGTCCCTCATGGTGTGTTACTAGAAGCGCTGAGACATTTTATGACACAGACGCATTGTGTGTATTTGGTAACTGGCTGTGTAGAGGGAGTGTAGAGGGAGTGTATGTGTGTTTGGTAACTAGCTGTGTAGAGGGAGTGTATGTGTGTTTGGTAACTAGCTGTGTAGAGGGAGTGTAGAGGGAGTGTGTGTGTGTTTGGTAACTGGCTGTGTAGAGGGAGTGTGTGTGTGTTTGGTAACTAGCTGTGTAGAGGGAGTGTAGAGGGAGTGTATGTGTGTTTGGTAACTAGCTGTGTAGAGGGAGTGTAGAGGGAGTGTATGTGTGTTTGGGAACTGGCTGTGTAGAGGGAGTGTAGAGGGAGTGTATGTGTGTTTGGTTACTGGCTGTGTAGAGGGAGTGTAGAGGGAGTGTATGTGTGTTTGGTAACTAGCTGTGTAGAGGGAGTGTAGAGGGAGTGTATGTGTGTTTGGTAACTAGCTGTGTAGAGGGAGTGTGTGTGTGTGTTTGGTACCTGACTGTGTAGAGGGAGTGTATGTGTGTTTGGTAACTAGCTGTGTAGCCTTTCTGCCACTTCTCAAGGGACCTGAAAGGCATTAATAAGTTGGTTAATGTGTGTGTGTGTGTGTGTGTGTGTGTGTGTGTGTGTGCGTGCGTGTGTGTGTGACATCTAGCTAGCCAAATGCACTTTGTAAAATTTCACCATAATCATCATTACTTATTGTCTTGTTAAACATCTCCTCAACTGTCAGTGCTGTTATTGTGAAGAAGAAACGTCTAGGAGAAACAACGGCTCAGCCGTGAAGTGGTAGGCCACACGAGCTCACAGAACGGGACCCCCGAGTTTTGAAGCACGTAAAAATCGTCTGTCCTCGGTTGCAACACTCACTACCTTGTTCCATACTGCCTCTGGAAGCAACGTCAGCACAATAACTGTTTGCCGGGAGCTTCATGAAATGGGTTTCCATGGCTGAGCAGCCGCACACAAACCTTAGATCACCATGTGCAATGTCAAGGGTCGGCTGGAGTGGTGTACAGATCACCACCATTGGACTCTGGATCAGTGGAAATGTGTTTTATGGGGTAATGAATCACGCTTCACCATCTGGCAGTTCGATGGACGAATCTGGGTTTGGCGGATGCCAGGAGAACTCTACCTGCCCCAATGCATTGTGGCAACTGTAAAGTTTGGTGGAGGAGGAATAATGATCTGGGGATGTTTTTCATGGTTGGGCCCCTTAGTTCCAGTGGAGGGAAATCTTAACGCTACATTATACAATTCAGATTCAGAAAACTTAAATGTCCTCAAAGAGGTAATTCATCTTGCAGCAGTCATAAAACATGTCAAATCTAAAAATGTAAAATAAATATTAAACATTATGAATAGCAAAGGATATTTACACAAACAAAGTAGTGAAAGTGCTAAGTGCAATTCGCCCAACAATTGTTAAAAGTTACAGAATTGCATTCGGAATAAATCCGGCCCTAATTTACATATATATTTTTTACCTTAGGTATCTGCATCCAGAGGAAACGAGCTGGAATTCAGGATGGAGTGGATGGGAAGAGATGGAGGCCTCTGACCGTGTAGAGAGATGGAGGGCTCTGCCCAGGTAGAGAGATGGAGGGCTCTGACCAGGTAGAGAGATGGAGGGCTCTGCCCAGGTAGAGAGATGGAGGGCTCTGACCAGGTAGAGAGATGGAGGGCTCTGACCAGGTAGAGAGATGGAGGGCTCTGACCATGTAGAGAGATGGAGGGTTCTGACCGTGTAGAGAGATGGAGGGCTCTGACCAGGTAGAGAGATGGAGGGTTCTGACCAGGTAGAGAGATGGAGGGCTCTGACCATGTAGAGAGATGGAGGGCTCTGACCAGGTAGAGAGATGGAGGGCTCTGACCAGGTAGAGAGATGGAGGGCTCTGACCAGGTAGAGAGATGGAGGGCTCTGACCAGGTAGAGAGATGGAGGGTTCTGACCAGGTAGAGAGATGGAGGGCTCTGACCGTGTAGAGAGATGGAGGCTCTGACCGTGTAGAGAGATGGAGGGCTCTGACCATGTAGAGAGATGGAGGGCTCTGACCATGTAGAGAGATGGAGGGCTCTGACCATGTAGAGAGATGGAGGCTCTGACCGTGTAGAGAGATGGAGGGCTCTGACCATGTAGAGAGATGGAGGGCTCTGACCAGGTAGAGAGATGGAGGGCTCTGACCAGGTAGAGAGATGGAGGGCTCTGACCAGGTAGAGAGATGGAGGGCTCTGACCAGGTAGAGAGATGGAGGGCTCTGACCATGTAGAGAGATGGAGGGTTCTGACCATGTAGAGAGATGGAGGGCTCTGACCATGTAGAGATGGAGGGTTCTGACCGTGTAGAGAGATGGAGGGCTCTGACCAGGTAGAGAGATGGAGGGCTCTGACCAGGTAGAGAGATGGAGGGCTCTGACCAGGTAGAGAGATGGAGGGTTCTGACCATGTAGAGAGATGGAGGGCTCTGACCAGGTAGAGAGATGGAGGGTTCTGACCAGGTAGAGAGATGGAGGGCTCTGACCAGGTAGAGAGATGGAGGGTTCTGACCAGGTAGAGAGATGGAGGGCTCTGACCAGGTAGAGAGATGGAGGGCTCTGACCTGTGTAGAGAGATGGAGGGCTCTGACCATGTAGAGAGATGGAGGGCTCTGACCAGGTAGAGAGATGGAAGGCTCTGACCGTGTAGAGATGGAGGGCTCTGACCGTGTAGAGAGATGGAGGGCTCTGACCGTGTAGAGAGATGGAGGGCTCTGACCAGGTAGAGAGATGGAGGGCTCTGACCAGGTAGAGAGATGGAGGGCTCTGACCGTGTAGAGAGATGGAGGGCTCTGACCAGGTAGAGAGATGGAGGGCTCTGACCGTGTAGAGAGATGGAGGGCTCTGACCAGGTAGAGAGATGGAGGGCTCTGACCGTGTAGAGAGATGGAGGGCTCTGACCAGGTAGAGAGATGGAGGGCTCTGACCAGGTAGAGAGATGGAGGGCTCTGACCAGGTAGAGAGATGGAGGGCTCTGACCAGGTAGAGAGATGGAGGGCTCTGACCATGTAGAGAGATGGAGGGCTCTGACCAGGTAGAGAGATGGAGGGCTCTGACCATGTGAGATGGAGGGCTCTGACCAGGTAGAGAGATGGAGGGCTCTGACCAGGTAGAGAGATGGAGGGCTCTGACCATGTAGAGAGATGGAGGGCTCTGACCGTGTAGAGAGATGGAGGGCTCTGACCAGGTAGAGAGATGGAGGGCTCTGACCAGGTAGAGAGATGGAGGGCTCTGACCAGGTAGAGAGATGGAGGGCTCTGACCAGGTAGAGAGATGGAGGGCTCTGACCATGTAGAGAGATGGAGGGCTCTGACCATGTAGAGAGATGGAGGGCTCTGACCAGGTAGAGAGATGGAGGGCTCTGACCAGGTAGAGAGATGGAGGGCTCTGACCATGTAGAGAGATGGAGGGCTCTGACCAGGTAGAGAGATGGAGGGCTCTGACCAGGTAGAGAGATGGAGGGCTCTGCCCAGGTAGAGAGATGGAGGGCTCTGACCAGGTAGAGAGATGGAGGGCTCTGACCAGAGATGGAGGGCTCTGACCAGGTAGAGATGGAGGGCTCTGACCAGGTAGAGATGGAGGGCTCTGACCAGGTAGAGAGATGGAGGGCTCTGACCAGGTAGAGAGATGGAGGGCTCTGACCAGGTAGAGAGATGGAGGGCTCTGACCAGGTAAAGAGATGGAGGGCTCTGCCCAGGAAGAGAGATGGAGGGCTCTGACCAGGTAAAGAGATGGAGGGCTCTGACCAGGTAGAGATGGAGGGCTCTGACCAGGTAGAGATGGAGGCCTTTGACCAGGTAGAGAGATGGAGGGCTCTGACCATGTAGAGAGATGGAGGGCTCTGACCAGGTAGAGAGATGGAGGGCTCTGACCAGGTAGAGAGATGGAGGGCTCTGACCGTGTAGAGAGATGGAGGGCTCTGACCAGGTAGAGAGATGGAGGGCTCTGACCAGGTAGAGAGATGGAGGGCTCTGACCAGGTAAAGAGATGGAGGCCTCTGACCAGGTAGAGAGATGGAGGGCTCTGCCCAGGTAGAGAGATGGAGGGCTCTGCCCAGGTAGAGAGATGGAGGGCTCTGCCCAGGTAGAGAGATGGAGGGCTCTGACCAGGTAGAGAGATGGAGGGCTCTGCCCAGGTAGAGAGATGGAGGGCTCTGACCAGGTAGAGAGATGGAGGGCTCTGACCAGGTAGAGAGATGGAGGGCTCTGACCAGGTAGAGAGATGGAAGCCTCTGACCAGGTAGAGAGATGGAGGGCTCTGACCAGGTAGAGAGATGGAGGGCTATGCCCAGGTAGAGAGATGGAGGGCTCTGCCCAGGTAAAGAGATGGAGGGCTCTGCCCAGGTAGAGAGATGGATGGCTCTGACCAGGTAGAGAGATGGAGGGCTCTGCCCAGGTAGAGAGATGGAGGGCTCTGACCAGGTAGAGAGATGGAGGGCTCTGACCAGGTAGAGAGATGGAGGCCTTTGACCAGGTAAAGAGATGGAGGGCTCTGACCAGGTAGAGAGATGGAGGGCTCTGACCAGGTAAAGAGATGGAGGGCTCTGCCCAGGTAGAGAGATGGAGGGCTCTGACCAGGTAAAGAGATGGAGGGCTCTGCCCAGGTAGAGAGATGGAGGGCTCTGACCAGGTAGAGAGATGGAGGGCTCTGACCAGGTAGAGAGATGGAGGGCTCTGACCAGGTAGAGAGATGGAGGGCTCTGACCAGGTAGAGAGATGGAGGGCTCTGCCCAGGTAGAGAGATGGAGGGCTCTGACCAGGTAGAGAGATGGAGGGCTCTGCCCAGGTAGAGAGATGGAGGGCTCTGACCAGGTAGAGAGATGGAGGGCTCTGCCCAGGTAGAGAGATGGAGGGCTCTGCCCAGGTAGAGAGATGGAGGGCTCTGACCAGGTAGAGAGATGGAGGGTTCTGACCAGGTAGAGAGATGGAGGGTTCTGACCAGGTAGAGAGATGGAGGGCTCTGCCCAGGTAGAGAGATGGAGGGCTCTGACCAGGTAGAGAGATGGAGGGCTCTGCCCAGGTAGAGAGATGGAGGGCTCTGACCAGGTAGAGAGATGGAGGGCTCTGACCAGGTAGAGAGATGGAGGCCTCTGACCAGGTAGAGAGATGGATGGCTCTGCCCAGGTAGAGAGATGGAGGGCTCTGCCCAGGTAGAGAGATGGAGGGCTCTGCCCAGGTAGAGAAATGGAGGGCTCTGACCATGTAGAGAGATGGAGGGCTCTGCCCAGGTAGAGAAATGGAGGGCTCTGACCAGGTAGAGAGATGGAGGGCTCTGCCCAGGTAGAGAGATGGAGGGCTCTGACCAGGTAGAGAGATGGAGGGCTCTGCCCAGGTAGAGAGATGGAGGGCTCTGCCCAGCTAGAGAGATGGAGGGCTCTGCCCAGGTAGAGAGATGGAGGGCTCTGCCCAGGTAGAGAGATGGAAGCCTCTGACCAGGTAGAGAGATGGAGGGCTCTGACCAGGTAGAGAGATGGAGGGCTCTGACCAGGTAGAGAGATGGAGGGCTCTGACCAGGTAGAGAGATGGAAGCCTCTGACCAGGTAGAGAGATGGAGGGCTCTGACCAGGTAGAGAGATGGAGGGCTCTGACCAGGTAGAGAGATGGAGGGCTCTGCCTAGGTAGAGAGATGGAGGGCTCTGACCAGGTAGAGAGATGGAAGCCTCTGACCAGGTAGAGAGATGGAAGCCTCTGACCAGGTAGAGAGATGGAAGCCTCTGACCAGGTAGAGAGATGGAATCCTCTGACCAGGTAGAGAGATGGAAGCCTCTGACCAGGTAGAGAGATGGAAGCCTCTGACCAGGTAGAGAGATGGAGGCCTCTGACCAGGTAGAGAGATGGAGGCCTCTGACCAGGTAGAGAGATGGAAGCCTCTGACCAGGTAGAGAGATGGAAGCCTCTGACCAGGTAGAGAGATGGAGGCCTCTGACCAGGTAGAGAGATGGAAGCCTCTGACCAGGTAGAGAGATGGAAGCCTCTGACCAGGTAGAGAGATGGAGGCCTCTGACCAGGTAGAGAGATGGAGGCCTCTGACCAGGTAGAGAGATGGAGGCCTCTGACCAGGTAGAGAGATGGAGGCCTCTGACCAGGTAGAGAGATGGAGGCCTCTGACCAGGTAGAGATGGAGGCCTCTGACCAGGTAGAGAGATGGAGGCCTCTGACCAGGTAGAGAGATGGAAGCCTCTGACCAGGTAGAGAGATGGAGGCCTCTGACCAGGTAGAGAGATGGAAGCCTCTGACCAGGTAGAGAGATGGAGGGCTCTGACCAGGTAGAGAGATGGAAGCCTCTGACCAGGTAGAGAGATGGAGGCCAATCACCATGTCCTTTGTTTTTTATGTAGTTCATAATTAGATGGGATGACTCACATCAGACGACAGTAAAATCATTCAGATCCCCTTTGAGAAGACTGACCAATCGTCAGCATATTTAATCATCTGTCCCTCTCTCTGACCGGTATGCAAATTGGAAGGGGGTCAAGAAGGTGACTGGTGGGGTGTTTGATGATGTATGCCTTGATGATCTTTTCAAGAGATTTAATCAAGACAAGAGGTCAGAGCGACAGGTCTGTAATCATTTGATGCAGACAGATGAGAGGTTTTTGGGGACAGGTACAACAATAGATTTTTTCCATAATGATGGAATTTCCAATGTATCCAGGGACCACTGAAAGAGAGAGCTGAAGACACCTCTCAGCTGAACAGTGTTTCAAGACCACTTATGTTATCAGGTCCCGGGCTCTTTTGTGCTCCAGCTCGTTTGAAGAACTTCCAAATCGATGACCAGCACGCTCTTGGTTGCCATGACACCTCCTCCAGACAGGCCAGGGGACCGGGGGCTGACCCCTGTTTTCAAAGCGGTGTGAAAAACTCATTTACTTCCTTGGTTGTAGAGAGGCCATCACCCTCTCGTCCAGGCAGGGATCGATAAGGGGGAGTTTGGCATATTCTTAATGCCCAACCAGGCAGACCGAGAGTCTCCCTGTGACATTATCTGTTGCACCTTATCCTTGTACTGACATCTCACCTCTCTCTGTACCTCTTTTCTTTTGAGTGGATTCTTGGAGGCTTGTTTCTTCTTATTAAGCACCCCTTTCAATTCTTTGGTCACCCATGCTGTGGTTAAGAAATAATTGTTTGTTTGTTTTGGATGGGGGAGGGGGTTGTGGGGGGTCTCCAAATCAACACAGAATTCAATACAGCCAGGTATTACGTTGGTCAACTCGTTCAGGTCAGCTGATGATTCTTCAAATACATTCCAGGAGATACAATAAAAGCATCCCTACAATTTATCAATATTATATTTATCAATATCATATTTTTCAATAATGTCATTGTTCCACACCTGTATTTGTTTTTCCACCACCTTTATTACACCCTGATCTGTTTCACCTGTCTTTGTGATTGTCTCCACCCCCTCCAGGTGTCGCCCATCTTCCCCATTATCCCCAGTGTATTTATACCTGTGTTCTCTGTTTGTCTATTGCCAGTTCGTTTTGGTCCTCAAACCTACCAGCGTTTTTCCCCTTTCTCCTGTCTTGTCTATATTCCTGTTTTTTAGTTTTCACGTTTTTGTCCTTCCTGCCTGCCCTGACCCTGAGGTTGCCTGCTGCCCGGCACCTTTGCCTGCCCGTGTTCGAATGAATAAACGTTTGTTACTTCAACAGTGTCTGTACCTGGGTCTTACCTTCAAACATGATAGTACGAACTGGCAATGACTGACCCAGCACACTTGGACCAGCTGCGCAACGCCATCGCCTCGCAAGGACCTGTCATTGGAAGGCACGAGGAGTTTATTCGTGGTTTGATGGAAGGGTTTCAGGCCGTGGCCAAACGTCCCGACCAAGTATTGGACACATTGCAGGAGCAAGTCCGTGGGTTGTCTACTAGGCAGCCTACCGTGACGGTAGCTTCTCACCCCCTCAGTAACCCGGCTGGTAGCACCACCGTCACCCCGGTTTCCTGGGAACCCCGCTTACCTCTCCCGGAGCGCTTCCATGGAGAGTTGGGCACCTGTCGGGCGTTTCTCGCTCAGTTTTCCCTCATCATGGAGCTGCAGCCTTCCCACTATCTCTCGGACCACTCTAAGATAGCGTACCTCATTACGCTGATGTCCGGGAAGGCCCTCGCTTGGGCTACGGCTGTTTTGGAACAAGTCGGCCATATGCTTCAATCTGGAGGGATTCGTGGAGGATGTGACATTTTTTTCCCTAGGCTCTGTTGTCCTGGAGAGAGGCTGCCTGGAAGTTACTCCAGTTTCGGGCAGTACTCCCTCAGTGTGGCAGACTATCGGGTGGAGGTCCGCACGCTAGCAGCGGAGGGTACCGGGAACTCGGAAACGCTGTTCGACACGTTCCTGCACAGATTATCGGAGGAGGTAAAGGATGAGCTTGCAGTCTGAGAACTACCAACGGATCATCGCTTTAACCATCCAGATGGATGGTCGGCTACAGGAACGTAGGAGTTCGATTGCGGTCCCATTCGCTCACTTAAGGATCCCACCTTGAACCTGATGAAATCCGGAAGTCCCCGGCGTCTACGTCCCCGAGAGGTTCCGAGCTTACCCGAGTCCCCCCAAGAACTCCGGAGACAGCCGATTCACTTCTTCCTCATCCGAACGCGTACGCAGACTTGAGACCCAGAGTTGTCTGTATTGTGGTACCGGTCATTATGTGTCTACCTGTCCCTTCGAGAGACCTAGCTCATTCGTTGGAGTGAGTACTCTGGTGAGTCTTAAAGAAAACATTTTGTCTCCCCTTGCTCGCCCCTCTCTCTGTGCCATCCTGCGGAGGGGCAACCAGTCCAAGTCTCTCCAGCTACTCATCGACTCGGGGGCCGATGTGAGTCTCATGGACGTTACCCTGGTGTCCAAGCTGGGTATCCCCACTCAACCCCTCTCCATTCCCATGGGTGTTAGAGTGCTGGACGGGCGCTCTATAGGCCGGGTGACCCAGCAGACCACCCCCGTCAACCTACGAGTGTCGGGGAACCACAGCGAGATGATCCAATTCCTGCTAGTTGAGTCTCTGCAGGTTCCCCCGGTATTAGGATTCTCTTGGCTCCAGCGACAAAATCCCTCTATTGACTGGGCTACTGGTGCCATCTTGGGCTAGAGCCTGTCCTGCCACACTCATTGCCTGAAGTCAGCTCTACCTGCCCCGGGATGTCTTCCCGGGGGCTTGGAATTGGCCCCGGACCTCTTGGAGTACCAGGCCACTTCGCTTCCACAGCACCAGGCCACTTCGCTTCCACAGCACCAGGCTACTTTGCTTCCACAGCACCGGGCCACTTCACTTCCACAGCACCGGGCCACTTTGCTTCCACAGCACCAACCGGTGTCTAACATGGTCAAGCCAGATGCGCTGGCAAGCCACTATAGCCCCTCGGCTACACCCCCGGAAGTCAAAACTTTTCCCCGCTGCTCTAAGATCATTAGCCCCTCTGCTGTTTGTCCTCTGTTACCCCGTACCCTCCGTAAACTTCCTACCTTTCCTGTGTCTAGGATTAAACTCACAGTCTTTTGTCTCAAGTTCTTGAGTGAAGTTAAAACGAGGGTCAAAGATGTCCCTGTTTGCTCTTGGATGGATAAACAACTGTCACAAAATGCTTGAGGAATTCACTGGGCAGGTTGAAGGAGCGTAGTAACACTGACAGTAGCTCTATATCAGGAGTGCATATTTTTATTCCTGACAATCGTAGTCTTTACACCATCTATCATTTATCAGAACACAGACTGCCTTCGTGCTCCTTACCAGTAGCTTCACTATCTCTCGTATGGACAGAGACAGGGGTGACTTCAGAGTCGGGTGTTGGAAGCTTCATCCAACACATCCACAATACATCTACCATCCACAGGGATGCTGGCCCATGTTGACTCCAATGCTTCCCACAGTTGTGTCAAGTTGTCTGGATGTCCTTTGGGTGGTGGACCATTCTTGAAACTCACAGGAAACTGTTGAGCATGACAAACCTCAGCAGATTACCCCTATAATGGTTATGTAGGCATTAGGTATTCAGGTTTTAGCAAAGCTTCTCAGAGTAGGAGTTCCTTCTGATTGGCTCCAGGAGTTCGTTACCACCCAGAGTTCCTCCCTGTCAGGTCAGGGGTCGTTAGACCGCACAGTCCTCTTCATACTCACTGAAGAGTGAATTAAAGCACGGTCAGGGCTTACAACCGCCCTCGGTAGAGCCCTTCGGCTTCATTGATGGCACCTTAGGCATGTGTGTGTGAGAGAGAGATACTCAAGTAGAGCCAGATTCCCAGTATTCAAAGCACAGTCGGGTCATATCACCATCCCATTCAAGGCTGTTTTACTGCAAGGCAGCCTGGGTTTAACTCTAGTCTGGTTCCCAGTGGTTAAACCACACAGGGTCACACAACCCACCGTGAGAATATTGATTCGATGAAAACGTATTGATTACTTTACCTCAGGGGAAGAGAGAGATATAGGGGGAGGGGGGGCGGAGGGAGAGAGAGACAGAGAAATAAAGAGAGATGGGATGAATGACAACTTGCAAGTAGACAGATACTTGAGGGCACAGGAAAGTCTGTTAAAAAGTTGCAATTGTCTATTCAAAGAGCGACTGCCATTAAAAAGCAACGAAAACGCTTGTGGCATCGATATGAATCATAAATATTTATTATGTCAAAATTGACTACAAAGTGTATTCAACGTGTAATTTTGGTAATAAAGTCCGTGAAAATCCGTGAATCATAACTGGTAAATGAAGGTTGGGTTTTGATTGGATGATGTACATTTGCCCTATGAGACTGGGTGAGAGAGAGATGTTAAGAGTGAGAGACTGGGTGAGGGAGAGATGTTAAGAGTGAGAGACTGGGTGAGGGAGAGATGTTAAGAGTGAGAGACTGGGTGAGAGGGAGAGATGTTAAGAGTGAGAGACTGGGTGAGAGGTAGAGATGTTAAGAGTGAGAGACTGGGTGAGAGAGAGATGTTAAGAGTGAGAGACTGGGTGAGAGAGAGATGTTAAGAGTGAGAGACTGGGTGAGGGAGAGATGTTAAGAGTGAGAGACTGGGTGAGAGACTGGGTGAGAGATGAGGTAGAGATGTTGAGGAGAGAAGAGTGAGAGACTGGGTGAGGGAGAGATGTTAGAGAGATGAGTGAGAGACTGGGTGAGGGAGAGATGTTAAGAGTGAGAGACTGGGTGAGGGAGAGATGTTAAGAGTGAGAGACTGGGTGAGGGAGAGATGTTAAGAGTGAGAGACTGGGTGAGGAGAGATGTTAAGAGTGAGAGACTGGGTGAGAGAGAGATGTTAAGAGTGAGAGACTGGGTGAGAGAGAGATGTTAAGAGTGAGAGACTGGGTGAGAGAGAGATGTTAAGAGTGAGAGACTGGGTGAGGGAGAGATGTTAAGAGTGAGAGACTGGGTGAGGGAGAGATGTTAAGAGATGAGAGACTGGGTGAGAGATGTTAAGATGTTAAGATGTTGAGAGACTGGGTGAGAGAGAGATGTTAGATGAGTGAGAGACTGGGTGAGAGAGAGATGTTAAGAGTGAGAGACTGGGTGAGACTGGGGAGAGAGATGTTAAGAGTGAGAGACTGGGTGAGGGAGAGATGTTAAGAGTGAGAGACTGGGTGAGGGAGAGATGTTAAGAGTGAGAGACTGGGTGGGAGAGATGAGAGAGACTGGGTGAGAGATGTTAAGAGTGAGAGACTGGGTGAGGGAGAGATGTTAAGAGTGAGAGACTGGGTGAGGAGAGATGTTAAGAGTGAGAGACTGGGTGATGTTAAGAGGAGAGATGTGAGGGAGAGATGTTAAGAGTGAGAGACTGGGTGAGGAGAGATGTTAAGAGTGAGAGACTGGGTGAGGGAGAGATGTTAAGAGTGAGAGACTGGGTGAGGGAGAGATGTTAAGATGAGAGACTTGAGAGAAGATGTTAAGAGTGAGAGACTGGGTGAGGAGAGATGAGATGTTAAGAGTGAGAGACTGGGTGAGAGATGTTAAGATGTTAAGAGTGAGAGACTGTTAAGGTGAGAGACTGGGTGAGAGAGATGTTAAGAGTGAGAGACTGGGTGACTGGGGAGAGATGTTAAGAGTGAGAGACTGGGTGAGAGAGAGATGTTAAGAGTGAGAGACTGGGTGAGAGATGAGATGTTGAGGGAGAGATGTTAAGAGTGAGAGACTGGGTGAGGGAGAGATGTTAAGAGTGAGAGACTGGGTGAGAGAGAGATGTTAAGAGTGAGAGACTGGGTGAGAGAGACTGGGTGAGAGAGAGATGTTAAGAAGAGTGAGAGACTGGGTGAGATGGGAGAGATGTTAAGAGTGAGAGACTGGGTGATGTTAAGAGAGAGATGTTAAGATGTGAGAGACTGGGTGAGAGAGAGATGTTAAGAGAGACTGGGTGAGAGACTGGGTGAGTGAGAGACTGGGTGAGGAGAGATGTTAAGAGTGAGAGACTGGGTGAGAGAGAGATGTTAAGAGTGAGAGACTGGGTGAGGGAGAGATGTTAAGAGTGAGAGACTGGGTGAGGGAGAGATGTTAAGAGTGAGAGACTGGGTGAGGGAGAGATGTTAAGAGTGAGAGACTGGGTGAGGGAGAGATGTTAAGAGTAAGAGACTGGGTGAGGGAGAGATGTTAAGAGTGAGAGACTGGGTGAGGGAGATATGTTAAGAGTGAGAGACTGGGTGAGGGAGAGATGTTAAGAGTGAGAGACTGGGTGAGAGAGAGATGTTAAGAGTGAGAGAGAGAGATGAAGGTAGAGAAAAGATGAGTCAAGGGTTTACATACAAGGACAGCCTCAGCCTGGCAGAGTGGACAGTAATTCATATTTTCTTTGTGTCCCTTCTTTTCTTCATCTTTCCCCCTCTGTTATTTTTTTCTGCTGGCCTCAGCCTAAATCCTTAGCCTTAGAAAGCCACTCAGCTGGAGAAAACCATTTACCTGGAGAAGGAAAGAGGGGGAGAGGGAGGGAGAGAAGGGATGGAGAGAGAGATGCAGGGAGGGAGTATAGAAGGTTGAGAGAGAGAGAGAGAGAGAGAGAGAGAGAGGGAAAGGTAAAGCGAAAAGGGATATGTACAGTAAGTGTCTGTCAGAGAGAGGAGGGAGGAGGAGAGGAGGAGGGAGGAGGAGAGGAGGAGTAGGAGATGAGGAGAAGAGGAGGAGGAGAGAAGGAGGAGAGGAGGAGAAGAGAAGAGCAGGAGGAGAGGGGAAGAGGAGTAGGGGAGGAGAGGAGTAGGAGAGGAGGAGAAGAGAAGAGCAGGAGGAGAGGGGAAGAGGAGGAGGGGAGGAGAGGAGGAGAAGAGCAGGAGGAGAGAGAGGAGGAGGAGGAGGAGGGGAGAAGAGCAGGAGGAGAGGAGGAGAAGAGAGGAGGAGGAGGAGGAGAGGAGGAGGAGGGAGAGGAGGAGAAGAGGAGGGGGAGGAGGAGAGGAGGAGAAGAGGAGGAGGAGAGCAGGAGAGGGAGAGGAGGAGGAGAGGAGGAGAGGAGGAGAAGAGGATGGGAGGAGGAGGAGAGGAGGAGAAGAGGAGGAGGAGTAGGAGAGGAGGAGAAGAGGAGGAGGAGAGCAGGAGGAGAGGAGGAGGAGAAGAGGGGGAGGAGAGCAGGAGGAGAGGAGGAGGGGAGGATGTGTCATCAATCAGACACCACTAGACACAGTACTGTAAGAGGGTTTTGAAATGTGTGTGCATGTGACACATGTACTGAAGGCAAGCACATCTATCCTTGTCATTAGGAGGCTGGGGGACTGACCTGAATTGTGCTTCATATCAGATAATTCTCCAAGAGAATGTCAGGCCATCTGTCTGTGAACTGAAGCTGAAGCACAGCTGGGTCATGCAGCAAGACAATGATCCAAAACACACA
>NC_056458.1:48373881-48413881 GCF_018296145.1 Oncorhynchus tshawytscha | reverse complement strand
AGAGACGCCACAGTCACAGACCTCTACTGTTCTACTCGTGGCTCACTGTTCAACAGAAAGAGATGTCACAGTCACAGACCTCTACTGTTCTACTCGTGGCTCACTGTTCAACAGAAAGAGATGTCACAGTCACAGACCTCTACTGTTCTACTAGTGGCTCACTGTTCAACAGAAAGAGATGTCACAGTCACAGACCTCTACTGTTCTACTCGTGGCTCACTGTTCAACAGAAAGAGATGTCACAGTCACAGACCTCTACTGTTCTACTAGTGGCTCACTGTTCAACAGAAAGAGATGTCACAGTCACAGACCTCTACTGTTCTACTCACTGTTCAACAGAAAGAGATGTCACAGTCACAGACCTCTACTGTTCTACTCGTGGCTCACTGTTCAACAGAAAGAGACGCCACAGTCACAGACCTCTACTGTTCTACTAGTGGCTCACTGTTCAACAGAAAGAGATGTCACAGTCACAGACCTCTACTGTTCTACTCGTGGCTCACTGTTCAACAGAAAGAGATGTCACAGTCACAGACCTCTACTGTTCTATGTTAGTTTTACAATAGACTAAGTTATGTTAGTTTTACAATATGCAACATTATGTTTGTTTTACAATAGGCTACGTTATGTTTGTTTTACAATAGCCTACACAATGTTCGTTTTACAATAGGCTACGTTATGTTTGTTTTACAATAGCCTACACAATGTTCGTTTTACAATAGCCTACACAATGTTTGTTTTACAATAGGCTACGTTATTTTTGTTTTACAATAGCCTACACAATGTTCGTTTTACAATAGCCTACACAATGTTCGTTTTACAATAGCCTACACAATGTTCGTTTTACAATAGCCTACACAATGTTCGTTTTACAATAGGCGACACATAGTTCGTCTGACAACAGGCGACACTTAGTTCGTCTGACAACAGGCGACATTGTTAGTTTCACTATTGGCTACATTGGTGGTTTGTAGTGTAGCCCGCTACGTTTATGTTGTTGTTTATGTTGTTGTCTCTTTGAACCAAACAAGGATTTCCTCCGGGAGAAAAAGAATGTTAGTGTAATACATTGAGAAGTTAAGACTTTTGCATTTGTACATTATTTTGGGGAAGTGATTATTATCATTAAAGGACCATGAGATTCCTTATTAACATCAATTCACAAAGGTAAAGGGTTGATAGACATCACTCTACACATGGGAGTATATGATGTCACCTTAACACTTGGGGATTGGTCCACCTCCCAGTCTGGATTGGTCAACCTCCCAGTCTGGATTGGTCAACCTCCCAGTCTGGATTGGTCAACCTCCCAGTCTGGATTGGTCAACCTCCCCGTCTGGATTGGTCGACCTCCCAGACTGGATTGGTCAACCTCCCAGTCTGGATTGGTCAATCTCCCAGTCTGGATTGGTCAACTTCCCAGCCTGGATTGGTCAACCTCCCAGTCTGGATTGGTTGACCTCCAAGACTGGATTGGTCAACCTCCAAGTCTGGATTGGTCAACCTCCCCGTCTGGATTGGTCAACCTCCCAGTCTGGATTGGTCAACCTCCCCGTCTGGATTGGTCGACCTCCCAGACTGGATTGGTCAACCTCCCAGTCTGGATTGGTCAACCTCCCCGTCTGGATTGGTCGACCTCCCAGACTGCATTGGTCAACCTCCCAGTCTGAATTGGTCAAACTCCCAGTCTGGATTGGTCAAACTCCCAGTCTGGATTGGTCAACCTCCCAGTCTGGATTGGTCAACCTCCCAGTCTGGATTGGTCAACCTCCCAGTCTGGATTGGTCACCTCCCAGTCCAACCTCCCAGTCTGGATTGGTCAACCTCCCAGACTGGATTGGTCAACCTCCCAGTCTGGATTGGTCAACCTCCCAGTCTGGATTGGTCAACCTCCCAGTCTGGATTGGTCCACCTCCCAGTCTGGATTGGTCAACCTCCCAGTCTGGATTGGTCAATCTCCCAGTCTGGATTGGTCAACCTCCCAGTCTGGATTGGTTCACCTCCCAGTCTGGATTGGTCAACCTCCCAGTCTGGATTATTCAACCTCCCAGTCTGGATTGGTCAACCTCCCAGTCTGGATTATTCAACCTCCCAGTCTGGATTGGTCAACCTCCCAGTCTGGATTGGTCAACCTCCCAGTCTGGATTGGTCAACCTCCCAGTCTGGATTGGTCAACCTCCCAGTCTGGATTGGTCAACCTCCCAGTCTGGATTGGTCAATCTCCCAGTCTGGATTGGTCAACTTCCCAGCCTGGATTGGTCAACCTCCCAGTCTGGATTGGTTGACCTCCAAGACTGGATTGGTCAACCTCCAAGTCTGGATTGGTCAACCTCCCCGTCTGGATTGGTCAACCTCCCAGTCTGGATTGGTCAACCTCCCCGTCTGGATTGGTCGACCTCCCAGACTGGATTGGTCAACCTCCCAGTCTGGATTGGTCAACCTCCCCGTCTGGATTGGTCGACCTCCCAGACTGCATTGGTCAACCTCCCAGTCTGAATTGGTCAAACTCCCAGTCTGGATTGGTCAAACTCCCAGTCTGGATTGGTCAACCTCCCAGTCTGGATTGGTCAACCTCCCAGTCTGGATTGGTCAACCTCCCAGTCTGGATTGGTCAACCTCCCAGTCTGGATTGGTCAACCTCCCAGACTGGATTGGTCCACCTCCCAGTCTGGATTGGTCAACCTCCCAGTCTGGATTGGTCAACCTCCCAGTCTGGATTGGTCAACCTCCCACCTCCCAGTCTGGATTGGTCAACCTCCCAGTCTGGATTATTCAACCTCCCAGTCTGGATTGGTCAACCTCCCAGTCTGGATTGGTCAACCTCCCAGTCTGGTCAACCTCCCAGTCTGGATTATTCAACCTCCCAGTCTGGATTGGTCAACCTCCCAGTCTGGATTATTCAACCTCCCAGTCTGGATTGGTCAACCTCCCAGTCTGGATTATTCAACCTCCCAGTCTGGATTATTCAACCTCCCAGTCTGGGTTGGTCCACCTCCCAGTCTGGATTGGTCAACCTCCCAGTCTGGATTGGTCCACCTCCCAGTCTGGATTGGTCAACCTCCCAGTCTGGATTGGTCCACCTCCCAGTCTGGACACCCCCAGGCATGGATGGACGTTGAATATTGACTTGTATCGGTGACCTGGCTGCTCAACATACTGTAATCCCATTAATAATTCTCAATTGTTTTATTAAATAGATACATTTTCTACTGTAATTACAGTTTATACATGTACTTACATACTGATACAGTCGTTTAGAATAATCTGTAGGAGGAACTCAAACTATTTATTCTGTTGTTGAAACTAGTCACAACTAAACCGTCCTACTGTACATTTATATGTTAACTAGTCTTATGTGATCTCACGTCTCCATGATGGAAGATAAGCACGTTTTCTTTTTTGTGTGTGTTGTACATTGTATATTTACAGAAATGTATAATTACACAGATATTTACAATAAAGGTCCATATTGATCACTGCTTTCGAACGCACATTGTATTTGTCCCTCTTGGATAATGAAGTCTGTTGCTTTCCAAATCATTGGCTACATATTAGAAACAACTACAGTTGATATCAGTTGAAAACAAAACGGATACTAATTGCTCTTCCGTTCATGAAACAGTTTACTCTGTACATAAAACAACGATTGATAATGGCATAGGTTGAGGGAGTGAACGTTAAACATTAAACGGCGACGTTAGCCAACCGGGGATCGGAGTCCTGCTCGTACCGGTAATGGTATACTTCCATCTGGTCGCGGCACGCATCACGGATGTTGTTGAGCCACCGTTTGATGCCTCTCCGGTTTAGATAGAGCACCATGAGGAATACAATACCGATCAGCGCCATGACTATCCCTAGGAACACGTAGGACACCGCTTCCAAGTTCTCATTGAGACAATCCACGTCCTCACCGCGTAACCGCTCCAGTGGAATCCCCTTTTTGGCATCAGGCTCGGCGCACAGGAGGCGCGCAGCGTCCACACACTGGGAAGAGTTCTTTAACCAGAGGTAGAACGACTCGAGTTCACAGTTACACCTGAAAGGATTTAGTGACAAATAAATGCGCACTCTCTTGTGATGGTACAAACTAGATATGTTATCTTTACCAATGTTCTCGATGGAATTGTTGGTGAGAACTAAAGTGTGGAGGTTGAACGCGTCCAACCGTGAGATGGGTATGGTTTTCAATCGGTTTCCTGACAGCTCCAGCCGGTGGAGGTTGCGTAACGTTTCGGTGCCCTGCAGCGCGTTGGAGAGCTGCGCCACGGCTGGAGCAAGGAGCGAGTCGTTCAGGTAAAGAGAACGGAGCTCCCGCAGTCCGTGAAACGCTCGGTCCGAAATATACACCAACGGGTTGTGGCTCAAATCCAATAAATTCAACCTGGGGAGTCCCGTGAAAGCGTCAGCCTCGATCACCATGATCCCATTATGTGACAGTGAGAGGGTCGTTAGTTCGAGTTCCGTCCCGTTATTCGTGGAGAACGCTCCTCCCGGTAACGTTGAGATGTTGTTCCCCCTGAGTATTAACGTGGTCGCCCACACAGGTATGTCACCCGGTAACTCAGTGTGTTCGGCATCCCGGCAGGTCACCGTTCCGGAGTCTCTGACACAGATACAGGATAACGGACACTCTTCCTCTGCATTGACAGAAGAAAACAACAAACACACGAACACGGCCTCGGCTAATAAACAAAAACACCGGCCTTTCAGAAAAGAAAGAACACCTCGTAAAACGTCACCAAAATAATACATTTTTACAATAGGTCAGTTAGACGTCTTGCACAACGTCGTTTCGAAGTGGGAGACAGGACACACTTCCCCTCTCTCTGAGGCCACAGGTCAAGTAGTTTCGTCGGTCAATTTGCTTGAGAAGAAAAAAAAAACTCTCAATAGTATTTATTCTTCTTCATTCTCGCATTCCTTCTCTCTCTCGTCCCCCCAAAAATGTGTCCGGTCTCTCTGTCCCTCCGGAGTTGACGCGCAGTGAAGTGACAGTATGAGTACAGTAGAATGTTGGCAGAGCTGCGACTGTGGAAGAGGAAGAGGCTGCGGGTTAGGGTGTGTGGACAGCAGATTATTCTCTCTCTCATCTCTCCACCCCCATCTCTCTCTCTCTCTCTGAGGTGTTTTTGACGTCTCGTTTAGTGAGTGAGTGAGTGAGTGAGTGAGTGAGTGAGTGAGTAAGTGAGTGAGTCAGACTGAGGAGAGATCCCTGTAGCACTCTCACACACTCTCACAGCACCAGCATGTGAAGAGGACACGATCCACAGAACTGACTGAATGACAGGCAGACAGACAGACATTCCTGTTCTCCTCTCTCTTCCACCTCAACTGGTGATGGAGAGAACACCTCTAAAGCCACTTCAGCTGAGCTGATGGAACAAAGTGTGTGAGACAGAAAGAGTGGAGTCTTGTTTTCAGGTTACCAGAATAGAAGAGGAGACTTGACAGTTGACACTGGTCCTGGCTAGACACCCTAATTAAATCCAACCATTAGAGTGCTACCAACTTCAACCTACACCCCTAGCTTACTAGCCTATTAACATTAACCTACGAGCCTGTTACCATTAGCTTACTAGCCTATTAACATTAACCTACGAGCCTGTTACCATTAGCTTACTAGCCTATTACTATTAGCTTACTAGCCTATTAACATTAACCTACGAGCCTGTTACCATTAGCTTACTAGCCTAATTCCATTAACCTACCTGCATATTACCCTTAACCTACGAGCCTATTACCATTAGCTTACTAGCCTATTACTATTAGCTTACTAGCCTATTAACATTAACCTACGAGCCTGTTACCATTAGCTTACTAGCCTAATTCCATTAACCTACCTGCATATTACCCTTAACCTACCGAGCCCTATTACCATTAGCTTACTAGCCTATTACTATTAGCTTACTAGCCTATTAACATTAACCTACGAGCCTGTTACCATTAGCTTACTAGCCTAATTCCATTAACCTACCTGCATATTACCATTAACCTACCTGCATATTACCATTAACCTACCTGCATATTACCATTAACCTACCTGCAGATTACCATTAACTTACTAGCTTATTACCATTAGCTTGCTAGCCTATTACCATTAGCTTGCTAGCCTATTAACATTAACCTACGAGCCTGTTACCATTAGCTTACTAGCCTAATTCCATTAACCTACCTGCATATTACCCTTAACCTACGAGCCTATTACCATTAGCTTACTAGCCTATTACTATTAGCTTACTAGCCTATTAACATTAACCTACGAGCCTGTTACCATTAGCTTACTAGCCTAATTCCATTAACCTACCTGCATATTACCATTAACCTACCTGCATATTACCATTAACCTACCTGCATATTACCATTAACCTACCTGCAGATTACCATTAATTTACTAGCTTATTACCATTAGCTTGCTAGCCTATTACCATTAGCTTGCTAGCCTATTACCATTAGCTTACTAGCCTATTACCATTAGCTTGCTAGCCTATTACCATTAGCTTACTAGCCTATTATCATTAGCTTACTAGCCTATTAACATTAACCCACGAGCCTGTTACCATTAGCTAACTAGCCTATTACCATTAGCTTACTAGCCTAATTCCATTAACCTACCTGCATTTTACCACTAGCTTACTAGCCTATTACAATTAGCTTACTAGCCTATTACCATAAGCTTACTAGCCTATTACAATAATCTTACTAGCCTGTTACCATTAGCTTACTAGCCTATTACCATTAGCTTACTAGCCTATTACCATTAGCTTACTAACATATTACCATTAACCTACTAGCCTGTTACCATTAACCTACTAGCCTGTTACCATTGATTAACCTACTAGCATATTACCATTAACCTACTAGCCTATTACCATTAATTAACCTACTAGCCTACTACGACAGATGCTAGTCTACTGTCTTTCTCTCAAATGCCAGTCAGTTGCTGCTACAGTGTAGGCCTAGTAGTTATACCACTGCTTTGCAGAGCCCTCAGTTGTTCAAAAGTGATTAGCTGTTATATGACTGTGTCACAATGTCCCAGCTGTCATAGCCTACTGCTTGGTATAAAGGGATGTGTTGGCCTTGAATACTGGATAAAGTGGTAATTTTTCTTTTTTGGCCATAAGGCGTAGGATGCTGGGCCTGAATGGATGATCTATAACAGGCCTTAATTATTGGATGATCTATAACAGGCCTTAATTAATGGATGATCTATAACTTAATTAATGGATGATCTATAACAGGTCTTAATTAATGGATGATCTGTAACAGGCCTGACTGGATAATCTATAACAGGCCTGAATGGATGATCTATCAGGCCTTAAAGATTGATCTATAACAGGCCTTAATGGATGATCTATAACAGGCCTTAATTAATGGATGATCTATAACAGGCCTGAATGGATGATCTATAACAGGCCTTAATTAATTGATGATCTGTAACAGGTCTTATTTAATGGATGATCTATAACAGTCCTGAATGGATGATCTATAACAGGCCTGAATGGATGATCTATAACAGGCCTTAATTAATGGATGATCTATAACAGGCCTTAATTAATGGATGATCTATAACAGGCCTTAATTAATGGATGATCTATAACAGGCCTTAATTAATGGATGATCTATAACAGGCCTTAATTAATGGATGATCTGTAACAGGCCTGAATGGATGATCTATAACAGGCCTTAATTAATGGATGATCTATAACAGGCCTTAATTAATGGATGATCTGTAACAGGTCTTAATTAATGGATGATCTATAACAGGCCTGAATGGATAATCTATAACAGGCCTGAATGGATGATCTATCAGGCCTTATTGGATGATCTATAACAGTCCTGAATGGATGATCTATAACAGGCCTGAATGGATGATCTATAACAGGCCTTAATTAATGGATGATCTACAACAGGCCTGAATGGATGATCTATAACAGGCCTGAATGGATGATCTATAACAGGCCTTAATTAATGGATCATCTATAACAGGTCTTAATTAATGGATGATCTATAACAGGTCTTATTGGATGATCTATAACAGGCCTTAATTAATGGATGATCTGTAACAGGCCTGAATGGATGATCTATCAGGCCTTAATGGATGATCTATAACAGGCCTTAATTAATGGATGATCTATAACAGGCCTTAATTAATGGATGATCTGTAACAGGCCTGAATGGATGATCTATAACAGGCCTGAATGGATGATCTATCAGGCCTTAATGGATGATCTATAACAGGCCTTAATTAATGGATGATCTGTAACAGGTCTTAATTAATGGATGATCTGTAACAGGCCTGAATGGATGATCTATAACAGGCCTGAATGGATGATCTATCAGGCCTTAATGGATGATCTATAACAGGCCTTAATTAATGGATGATCTGTAACAGGTCTTAATTAATGGATGATCTTTAACAGGCCTTAATTAATGGATGATCTATAACAGGGGTATAACAACTATGTTCCCCTTCTCTTATTGTATGAGTGCTGATCTAAGATCAGTTTAGCCTTTAAAATCATATTAAATAAGATACACGTATTTGATGTTTGATGTACACTACCAGTCAAACGTTTTGGACACACCTACCAATTCAAGGGTTTTTCTTTATTTTTAAAACTATTTTCTACATTGTAGAATAATAGTGAGGACATCTAAACTATGAAATAACACATATGGAATCATGTAGTAACCAAAAAAAGTGTTAAATATATTTTATACTTTAGATACTTCAAAGTAGCTACACTTTTGCCTTGATGACAGCTTTGCACACTCCGAGTTCTCTCTGTCCATCTTGATATTTTATTTTTATTGGCCAGTCTGTGATATTACTTTTTCTTTGCAACTCTGCCTAGAAGGTCAGCATCTCGGAGTTGTCTCTTCACTGTTGACATTGAGACTGGTGTTTTGCAGTTGTGCACCGGGGCCTCCGACTCTTTCTTTTCTGGTTAGTGCCAGTTTGTGCTGTTCTGTGAAGCGTTGTACGAAATCTTCAGATTCTTGGCAATTTCTTGCATGGAACAGCCTTCATTTTTCAGAACCAGAATAGACTGACGAGTTTCAGAAGAAAGGACTTTGTTTCTGTCCATTTTGAGCCTGTAATCAAACCCACAAAGGCTGATGCTCCAGATACTCAAATAGTCTAAAGAAGGCCAGTTTTATTACTTCTTTAGTTTTTTAACTTCTTTAACAGTTTTCAGCTGTGCTAACATAATTGCAAAAGGGTTTTCTAATGATCAATTAGCCTTTTAAAATTATAAACTTGGATTAGCTAACACAACGTGCCATTGGAACACAGGAGTGATGGTTGCTGATAATGGACCTCTGTACACCTATGTAGAAATTCCATTTGAAAGAATCTGCCATTTCCAGCTTCAATAGTCATTTACAACATTAACAATGTCTACACAGTATTTCTGATCAATTTGATGTTATTTTAATGGACCAAAAAAATCAAACTTGCCACCAACAACTATCGTTACCAGGATCCAGGCTCTGTAGACTGGAAGCCATTCATCCAGGTGAAATTCGCCTGTGCTTTTAGTCCATTTGACTAGCAGCTTTTCAACTCAAAAGTGTTTGATGACGTTCAACTACGTCAACGTTTGTAATTGTTATTCCTTTTTTGTTATTCCATAGGTTGATTGGCCATTTTTGTTATATGTTCGTCAAAATGGGATTCCGATCAGCATTTACCTGATGGGTGGAGCAAAAAGCCTCTGAACGGCCCCGTCACTTCTCGGCATAAAGACAGGAATTACACAACGTCGTCAAACGGACACATGGAAGCATGGAAATCAATCCACATAAACTCATGAACAAAACACTAAATAGTTTTTGTATTGAATTGAATAGAATAAAATAGAGAGAGATCTTTAATGTAGCCATTGACAGTATTTATACAGTCAAAACAACAAGGGAACTAGCTGTTTCTCTCTCTGTGTTTTCTTCTATTGAATTATATATAGCCTCATATATAAACAGCTACGTGGGCAGGAGGAGAGGGGGGGACACACACACATGACAGGCACTAATTAGACAAATGTGGTTAGGCTGTTATAAGGTATTATATAAGCCAATGGTCATCTATAAGGGATTTATCAGGTGATTTTCTTATTTGTCTAATATACGTGTTTATTCAATTCACAACTAGGACGGGTAACATTTTATCTTACGTGTCCGTAATTAACCATTTCTAAGGCATTTATAAATTGTGTGTTCACCACTTACTAATCATTACTCCCACATTAATAAACCATTTACTAATCATTAGTCTTTTTGCAGCCTCTAATCTAAAGTGTGTGCTATTTATACTTTATAGATTTGAGTGACAAATGGAGAGACAGACTGCACACCAGGGAGTCAGAGGCCCCGTTATACAGAGGCCCAGTTATAGTGATGAGTGGAGGCAACAGAGGCCCAGTTATATAGAGGCCCAGTTATAGTGATGAGTGGAGGCAACAGAGGCCCAGTTATACAGAGGCCCAGTTATACAGAGGCCCAGTTAAACAGAGGCCCAGTTAAACAGAGGCCCAGTTAAACAGAGGACCAGTTAAACAGAGGCCCAGTTAAACAGAGGCCCAGTTATACAGAGGCCCAGTTATACAGAGGCCCAGTTATACAGAGGCCCAGTTAAACAGAGGCCCAGTTATACAGAGGCCCAGTTAAACAGAGGCCCAGTTATACAGAGGCCCAGTTAAACAGAGGCCCAGTTAAACAGAGGCCCAGTTATACAGAGGCCCAGTTAAACAGAGGACCAGTTAAACTCCTGCCCCCCAGGAGGATAGGAATGGACCTTCCTGTGTGTGTATGTGTTCACACTGTGTTTGTTTGCATGCGTGACCATTAATGAATGAGTTTCTATCCCCACAGCTGCCGAATCGTGTCACTTCTGTCTCTCGTACTTGTCTCCTAGATTTACAACTCCCCAGTACACAAACACAAACACACACTCTCTCTCTCTCTCTCTCTCTGTCTCCCTCCCTCCCTCTCTCTCTCTCTCTCTCCCTCCCTCCCCCTCCCTCTCTCCCTCCCTCCCTCTCTCCCTCCCTCCTCCCCCTCCTCCCTCCCCCCCCACTCCCCCTCCTTCCCTCCCTCTAAGTGGGTCTGTTAGTGTTGGTCTTTGGGATAATTGTTGTCAGTAGTATTACAACACAGTGAGTTATTGCCTGTTTCCCAGAACATGTTGGCAGGCAGAGAGAGTCAAGTGACCTCATGCAATAAACACTGGATCAGCCATTGAAGAATCTGACTTAACCTATCTAGTATTTATCTATCTAGACAGTGCTACGATAACCTATCTAGTATTTATCTATCTATAACCTATATATACTGAACAAAAATATACGCAAACATGTCAAGTGTTGGTCCATGTTTCATGAAATGAAATAAAAAGATCCCAGATATCTTCTCTCTCTCTGTCCCCCCCTCTCTCTCTCTCTCTCTCTCTCTCACTCTCTCTCTCTCTCTCTCTTCTCTCTCTCTCTTCCCTCTCTCTCTCTCTCTCTCTCTCTCTCTCTCTCTTCCCCTCCCTCTCTCACTCTCTCTCTCTCTCTCTCCCTCCTCTCTCACTCTCTCTCTCTCTCACTCTCTTCTCTCTCTCTCTCTCTCTCTCTCTCTCTCTCTCTCTCTCTCTCTCTCTCTCTCTCTCTCTCTCTTCCCCTCCCTCTCTCACTCTCTCTCACTCTCTCTCTCCCTCCCTCTCTCACTCTCTCTCTCTCTCTCTCTCTCTTCCTCCCTCTCTCTCTCTCTCTCTCTCTCTCCCTCCCTCTCTCTCTCTCTCTCTCTCTCACTCTCTCTCTCCCCCTCCCTCTCTCACTCTCCCTGTCTCTGTGTCTCTCCCTCCCCCGCACCTCTCTGATTCAGAGGGGTTGGGTTAAATGCACAATACATATTTCGGTTGAATACATTCAGTTGCGCAACTGACTATATATATACAGTGGTGGAAAATAAGTATTTGGTCACCTACAAACAAGCAAGATTTCTGGCTCTCACAGTCCTGTAACTTCTTCTTTAAGAGGCTCCTCTGTCCTCCACTCGTTACCTGTATTAATGGCACCTGTTTGAACTTGTTTTCAGTATAAAAGACACCTGTCCACAACCTCAAACAGTCACACTCCAAACTCCACTATGGCCAAGACCATAGAGCTGTCAAAGGACACCAGAAACAAAATTGTAGACCTGCACCAGGCTGGGAAGACTGAATCTGCAATAGGTAAGCAGCTTGGTTTGAAGAAATCAACTGTGTGAGCAATTATTAGGAAATGGAAGACATACAAGACCACTGATAAACTCCCTCGATCTGGGGCTCCACGCAAGATCTCACCCCGTGGGGTCAAAATGATCACAAGAACGGTGAGCAAAAATCTGCCTGCTCCTCCTCTCCGTCCCAGGACCCCGGCTCTAGGTGCTGCTCTGCTCTTCCTCTCCGTCCCAGGACCCCGGCTCTAGGTGCTGCCTGCTCCTCCTCTCCGTCCCAGGACCCCGGCTCTAGGTGCTGCCTGCTCCTCCTCTCCGTCCCAGGACCCCGGCTCTAGGTGCTGCCTGCTCCTCCTCTTCGTCCCAGGACCCCGGCTCTAGGTGCTGCCTGCTCCTCCTCTCCGTCCCAGGACCCCGGCTCTAGGTGCTGCCTGCTCCTCCTCTCCGTCCCAGGACCCCGGCTCTAGGTCCTGTCTGCTCCTCCTCTCCCTCCCAGGAACCCGGCTCTAGGTCCTGTCTGCTCCTCCTCTCCGTCCCAGGACCCCGGCTCTAGGTCCTGTCTGCTCCTCCTCTCCCTCCCAGGACCCCGGCTCTAGGTCCTGTCTGCTCCTCCTCTCCCTCCAGGAACCCGGCTCTAGGTCCTGTCTGCTCCTCCTCTCCCTCCCAGGACCCCGGCACTAGGTCCTGTCTGCTCCTCCTCTCCCTCCAGGAACCCGGCTCTAGGTCCTGTCTGCTCCTCCTCTCCCTCCAGGAACCCGGCTCTAGGTGGTTTTCAGGGTTCTCCCCTCTGCCTTGGCCAGGAGACAGTAGACTTAGTGGCTGCTGGTAATCAGAGCTTGTTACTGGGACATTGTTACAGTGTTTGTCTGTTTGTGTGTCTGTGTCTGAGTCTGTGTGTGTGTGTCTGTGGGTGTGTGTCTGTGTGTTAATGGCGCTCCGCTTGGCGTGGCTCGTGGCCCAACGGTTGACATTGAACCATGTAATTGAGTTAGCCAAGGCTGCCCATCCTCATCACCTAGCTGTGTATATATGTGATCAGCTGCCCATAACCCTAGCAGTACAAGGCTCTCATTTGTCATTTCCCTCATTACTGACAGAACGTGTGTGTGTGTGTGTGTGTCAGAGCGAGAGAGTATGAGCGTGTGTGTGTGTGTGTGTGTGGCAGAGCGAGAGAGTATGAGCGTGTGTGTGTGTGTGTGTGTGTGTGTGTGGCAGAGCGAGAGAGTATGAGCCTGTGTGTGTGTGTGTGTGTGTGGGAGAGCGAGAGAGTATGAGCGTGTGTGTGTGTGTGTGTGGCAGAGTGAGAGAGTATGAGCATGTGTGTGTGTGTATGTGTGTGTGTGTGTGTGTGTGTGGCAGAGCGAGAGAGTATGAGCGTGTGTTTTTGTGTGTGTGTGTGCATATTGGAAGTGCAGATCTCCCTTATTGTTTTGTTCCCCGGCAGCGCTACTCCCCTCTCAGCGCTACTCCCCCTCCCAGCCCTCCCCCTCAGCGTTACTCCCCCTCCCAGCACTACTCCCCTCTCAGCGTTACTCCCCCTCCCAGCACTACTCCCCCTCTCAGCGCTACTCCCCCTCTCAGCGCTACTCCCCTCTCAGCGCTACTCCCCCTCTCAGTGCTACACCCCCTCTCAGCGCTACTCCCCCTCTCAGCGCTACTCCCCCTCTCAACACTACTCCCCCTCTCAGTGCTACTCCCCCTCTCAGCACTACTCCCCCTCCTCACTCTTTATTGCTACGTTTTATAACAGTCATCTGACTCTTCACCTCTCCTTCTGGGCTGTGGAATGAGTGATACACTGGAGAAAGCTGAGTCACCATCTAACACTCAGAGCCCACACACAGACACAGACACAGACACAGACAGACAGACAGACAGACAGACAGACAGACAGACAGACAGACAGACAGACAGACAGACAGACAGACAGACAGACAGACAGACAGACAGACAGACAGACAGACAGACAGACAGACAGACAGACAGATGGAAGTGTCAGGCCTGGGGTCGTCATGATATACAGTAGAGAGAGAGAGAGAGAGAGAGAGAGAGGTTAGAACTAACTGCTAAACGTAAACTGGCCATACTGAAACATTAACATCCCTCTTTATGACCCTTAGACACACATTTCTGTCCTTCAATGACTCTCCGAAACCCTCCCCTCCATCCCTGACATTTCTGTCCTTCAACGACTCTCCATAAAGGCTCTACAGTTTTATCTCTAGACTTTAAATTGTGTCTCTGTATGCTGCTGCTGCTGTTATTTTGTAATATATTTTTAGGTGTTTTAACTATTTCTTTCGACAGTAAAAAAAACATGAGGTGGTGAAACAGACGTGTGGGTGGACAGAGTTACTGCTTTCCATGTTGACTGTGTATATTCAGTATTTCTATTAGTGAAACCTCTGCAACCTCATGATGTTTGTACTTCACTATGTGAGAGCATGATGTGTCTTTCACTATCTGAGAGCAGGATGTGTGTTGTCTGCAGTACCCCCCTCCAGCCCAACCTCTCTCCTCCAGCCCAACCTCTCTCCTCCAGCCCTCCCTCCAGCCCAACCTCTCTCCTCCAGCCCTCCCTCCAGCCCAACCTCTCTCCTCTAGCCCAACCTCTCTCCTCCAGCCCTCCCTCCAGCCCAACCTCTCTCCTCCAGCCCAACCTCTCTCCTCCAGCCCTCCCGCCAGCCCAACCTCTCTCCTCCAGCCCAACCTCTCTCCTCCAGCCCTCCCTCCAGCCCAACCTCTCTCCTCCAGCCCCCTATCCAGCCCAACCTCTCTCCTCCAGCCCTCCCTCCAGCCAGCCCAACCTCTCTCTTACAGCCCCCTCCAGCCCAACCTCCCTCCAGCCCTCCCTCCAGCCCAACATCTCTCCTCCAGCCCACCCTCAGCCCAACCTCTCTCCTCCAGCCCAACCTAGACACCCACACACCATCTCTATATCTCTCTCAACTAATACAGCTACATGTATCTGCTGATATGGTCCCTCCATCCCTCCAGCCCAAACTCCCTCCCTCCTTCCAGCCCAACCTCCCTCCCTCCCTCGCTCCAGCCCACCCTCCATCCAGCCCAACCTCCCTCCCTCCAGCCCTCCCTCTCTCCAGCCCAATATACCTCCATCCATCCCAACCTCCCACCTTTCCTCCAGCCCAACCTCCCTCCCCCTCCAGTCCTCCCTCCAGCCCAACCTCCCTCCCTCCAGCCAAACCTCCTTCCAGCCCTCCCTGACTTTCCCTTCTACTTGAGTAATTTTCTATGAAGGTATCTTTACTTTTACTCAATTATGACAATTGGGTACCTTTTCAATCACAGGTCCCTCCCGCCTCCATCCATCTCTTCCTTCAGACTCCAGGTAGGGTATTACAGCCATGTCTGGTCCTCAGGCCCTCACATACACACACATACACACAGACACACACAGACAAACACATACACACACAGACACACACACACACACAACCTCCTCTTTAAATCTGCGTATTCCTTCAAAGCTCAGTTGTCCTGAGTCTGCACAACTCTGCCAGGACCTAGGATCAAGAGAGACGCTCAAGTGTTTTAGTACTATATCTCTTGACACAATGATGAATATAATCATGGCCTCTAAACCTTCAAGCTGCATACTGGATCCTATTCCAACTAAACTACTGAAAGAGCTGCTTCCTGTGCTTGGCCCTCCTATGTTGAACATAATAAACGGCTCTCTATCCACCGGATGTGTACCAAACTCACAAAAAGTGGCAGTAATAAAGCCTCTCTTGAAAAAGCCAAACCTTGACCCAGAAAATATAAAAAACTATCGGCCTATATCGAATCTTCCATTCCTCTCAAAAATTATAGAGAAGGCTGTTGCGCAGCAACTCACTGCCTTCCTGAAGACAAACAATGTATACGAAATGCTTCAGTCTGGTTTTAGACCCCATCATAGCACTGAGACGGCACTTGTGAAGGTGGTAAATTACATTGTAATGGCATCGGACCGAGGCTCTGCATCTGTCCTCGTGCTCCTAGACCTTAGTGCTGCTTTTGATACCATCGATCACCACATTCTTTTGGAGAGATTGGAAACGCAAATTGGTCTACACGGACAAGTTCTGGCCTGGTTTAGATCTTATCTGTCGGAAAGATATCAGTTTGTCTCTGTGAATGGTTTGTCCTCTGACAAATCAACTGTAAATTTCGGTGTTCCTCAAGATTCCGTTTTAGGACCACTATTGTTTTCACTATATATTTGACCTCTTGGGGTTGTTATTCGAAAACATAATGTTAACTTTCACTGCTATGCGGATGACACACAGCTGTACATTTCAATGAAACATGGTGAAGCCCCAAAATTGCCCTCGCTAGAAGCCTGTGTTTCAGACATAAGGAAGTGGATGGCTGCAAACTTTCTACTTTTAAACTCGGACAAAACAGAGATGCTTGTTCTAGGTCCCAAGAAACAAAGAGATCTTCTATTGAATCTGACAATTAATCTTAATGGTTGTACAGTCGTCTCAAATAAAACTGTGAAGGACCTCGGCGTTACTCTGGACCCTGATCTCTCTTTTGAAGAACATATCAAGACCATTTCAAGGACAGCTTTTTTCCATCTACGTAACATTGCAAAAATCAGAAACTTTCTGTCCAAAAATGATGCAGAAAAATCCATGCTTTTGTCACTTCTAGGTTGACTACTGCAATGCTCTACTTTCCGGCTACCCGGATAAAGCACTAAATAAACTTCAGTTAGTGCTAAATACGGCTGCTAGAATCCTGACTAGAACCCAAAAATTTGATCATATTACTCCAGTGCTAGCCTCCCTACACTGGCTTCCTGTCAAAGCAAGGGCTGATTTCAAGGTTTTACTGCTAACCTACAAAGTATTACATGGGCTTGCTCCTACATATCTCTCTGAATTGGTCCTGCCGTACATACCTACACGTACGCTACGGTCACAAGACGCAGGCCTCCTAATTGTCCCTAGAATTTCTAAGCAAACAGCTGGAGGCAGGGCTTTCTCCTATAGAGCTCCATTTTTATGGAACGGTCTGCCTACCCATGTCAGAGACGCAAACTCGGTCTCAACCTTTAAGTCTTTACTGAAGACTCATCTCTTCAGTGGGTCATATGATTGAGTGTAGTCTGGCCCAGGAGTGGGAAGGTGAACGGAAAGGCTCTGGAGCAACGAATCGCCCTTGCTGTCTCTGCCTGGCCGGTTCCCCTCTTTCCAGTGGAATTCTCTGCCTCTAACCCTATTACAGGGGCTGAGTCACTGGCTTACTGGGGCTCTCTCATGCCGTCCCTGGAAGGGGTGCGTCACCTGAGTGGGTTGATTCATTGATGTGGTCATCCTGTCTGGGTTGGCGCCCCCCCTTGGGTTGTGCCGTGGCGGAGGTCTTTGTGGGCTATACTCAGCCTGGTCTCAGGATGGTAAGTTGGTGGTTGAAGATATCCCTCTGGTGGTGTGGGGGCTGTGCATTGGCAAAGTGGGTGGGGTTATATCCTTCCTGTTTGGCCCTGTCCGGGGGTGTCCTCAGATGGGGCCACAGTGTCTCCTGACCACTCCTGTCTCAGCCTCCAGTATTTATGCTGCAGTAGTTTATGTGTCGGGGGGCTAGGGTCAGTTTGTTATATCTGGAGTACTTCTCCTGTCCTATTCGGTGTCCTGTGTGAATCTAAGTGTGCGTTCTCTAATTCTCTCTTTCTCTCTTTCTTCCTCTCTCTCGGAGGACCTGAGCCCTAGGACCATGCCCCAGGACTACCTGACATGATGACTCCTTGCTGTCCCCAGTCCACCTGGCCGTGCTGCTGCTCCAGTTTCAACTGTTCTGCCTTATTATTATTCGACCATGCTATCAATTAACCTATAGGATAGGGGGGACATGTATGACAGCCAGGCACTAACTTATATTATAAGTAGTCAATGGTCATCTATTAGGTATTCATTCAGTAATCTGTCTACTTTATCTAACAAATGTGTTTATTCATTCACAACTAAGATGCACAGGCAGCGTGGTCCCCTGGTCTTCTGGTCCCAGTGCTGTGGGAAAGGATGCTAGGCTTAGCAGAGACTTAAGAGTGACAGAGTGACAGAGTTACAGAGTGATAGAGTGACAGACAGACAGACAGACAGACAGACAGACAGACAGACAGACAGACAGACAGACAGACAGACAGACAGACAGACAGACAGACAGACAGACAGACAGACAGACAGACAGACAGACAGACAGACAGACAGACAGACAGACAGACAGACAGACAGACAGACAGACAGACAGACAGACAGACAGACAGACAGACAGACAGACAGACAGACAGACAGACAGTAGAGTAAGGGTACAGAAGCACCTACACTCTAAAAGGGTTATTGAGGAGTTCTTTCCTACTGTGAGGGTTGTGAATAACCTGTTTTTTCCTACTGTGATGGTTGAATAACCTGTTTTTTCCTACTGTGATGGTTGTGAATAACCAGTTTTTTCCTACTGTGAGGGTTGTGAATAACCTGTTATTTCCTACTGTGATGGTTGTGAATAACCTGTTTTTTCCTACTGTGATGGTTGTGAATAACCTGTTTTTTCCTACTGTGATGGTTGAATAACCTGTTTTTTCCTACTGTGATGGTTGAATAACCTGTTTTTTCCTACTGTGAGGGTTGTGAATAACCAGTTTTTTCCTACTGTGAGGGTTGTGAATAACCAGTTTTTTCCTACTGTGAGGGTTGTGAATAACCCGTTTTTTCCTACTGTGAGGGTTGTGAATAACCAGTTTTTTCCTACTGTGAGGGTTGTGAATAACCCGTTTTTTCCTACTGTGAGGGTTGTGAATAACCAGTTTTTTCCTACTGTGAGGGTTGTGAATAACCTGTTTTTTCCTACTGTGATGGTTTGAATAACCTGTTTTTTCCTACTGTGATGGTTGAATAACCCGTTTTTTCCTACTGTGAGGGTTGTGAATAACCTGTTTTTTCCTACTGTGAGGGTTGTGAATAACCTGTTTTTTCCTACTGTGATGGTTGAATAACCTGTTTTTTCCTACTGTGAGGGTTGTGAATAACCTGTTTTTCCTACTGTGAGGGTTGAATAACCTGTTTTTTCCTACTGTGAGGGTTGTGAATAACCTGTTTTTTCCTACTGTGATGGTTGAATAACCTGTTTTTTCCTACTGTGAGGGTTGTGAATAACCTGTTTTTTCCAACTGTGATGGTTGAATAACCTGTTTTTTCCTACTGTGATGGTTGAATAACCTGTTTTTTCCTACTGTGAGGGTTGTGAATAACCTGTTATTTCCTACTGTGATGGTTGTGAATAACCTGTTTTTTCCTACTGTGATGGTTGTGAATAACCTGTTTTTTCCTACTGTGATGGTTGAATAACCAGTTTTTTCCTACTGTGAGGGTTGTGAATAACCAGTTTTTTCCTACTGTGAGGGTTGTGAATAACCCATTTTTTCCTACTGTGAGGGTTGTGAATAACCAGTTTTTTCCTACTGTGAGGGTTGTGAATAACCAGTTTTTTCCTACTGTGAGGGTTGTGAATAACCCGTTTTTTCCTACTGTGAGGGTTGTGAATAACCATTTTTTTCCTACTGTGAGGGTTGTGAATAACCTGTCCTTTCCTAATGTGAGGGTTGTGAATAACCTGTTTTTTCCTACTGTGATGGTTGAATAACCCGTTTTTTCCTACTGTGAGGGTTGTGAATAACCGTTTTTTTCCTACTGTGAGGGTTGTGAATAACCTGTTTTTTCCTACTGTGAGGGTTGTGAATAACCTGTTTTTTCCACTGTGATGGTTGAATAACCTGTGTTTTTTCCTACTGTGAGGTTTGTGAATAACCTGTTTTTTCCTACTGTGATGGTTGAATAACCTGTTTTTTCCTACTGTGAGGGTTGTGAATAACCTGTTTTTTCCTACTGTGAGGGTTGTGAATAACCTGTTTTTTCCTACTGTGAGGGTTGTGAATAACCTGTTTTTTCCTACTGTGATGGTTGAATAACCTGTTTTTTCCTGTGAGGGTTGTGAATAACCTGTTTTTTCCAACTGTGAGGGTTGTGAATAACCTGAATAACCTGTTTTTTCCTACTGTGATGGTTGAATAACCTGTTTTTTCCTACTGTGAGGGTTGTGAATAACCTGTTATTTCCTACTGTGATGGTTGTGAATAACCTGTTTTTTCCTACTGTGATGGTTGTGAATAACCTGTTTTTTCCTACTGTGATGGTTGAATAACCAGTTTTTTCCTACTGTGAGGGTTGTGAATAACCAGTTTTTTCCTACTGTGAGGGTTGTGAATAACCCGTTTTTTCCTACTGTGAGGGTTGTGAATAACCAGTTTTTTCCTACTGTGAGGGTTGTGAATAACCTGTTCTTTCCTAATGTGAGGGTTGTGAATAAATCTTCTTAAGGATTATGCAAAATACTGTTCCCACGAAGGAACAGCACTCAGCGGATTTCAGAGCGGCACCTATAGTTTTTGATAAAACTCATAATTTCATGAAACTTTCATTAAAATACACATTCAAGGTAGTGAATTAAAGCTACACTCGTTGTGAATCTAGCCACCAAGTCAGATTTGTAAAATGCTTTTCGGCGAAAGCATGAGAAGCTATTATCTGATAGCATGTAACACCCCAAAAGACCCGTAGGGGATGTAAACAAAAGAATTAGCATAGTCGGCGCTACACAAACCGCACAATAAAATATAAAACATTCATTACCTTTGACCATCTTCTTTCTTGGCACTCCTTGATGTCCCATAATCAATACTGGGTCTTTTTTTGGATTAAATCGGTCCATATATAGCCTAGATATCGATCTATGAAGACTGTGTGATAAACGGAAAATAGCGTTTCATAACGTAACGTCATTTTTTAAAAGTTAAAAAGTCGACGATAAACTTTCACAAAACACTTCGAAATACCTTTCTAATGCAACTTTAGGTATTACTACACGTTAATAAGCTATAAAAATCATCGGGAGGTGATGTAAATTCGATAGCTGGTCGTGTGGAAAAAATGTCCGGAAAAACACAGAGACGATGCATCAAGTTGGTGGTCGGAGGGAATCGGTTCCCTTTGGTCGGATCTACCAAGAATCAAATCAGAATCAAATGAGAAGACTCTATACATCCTGTGGAAGCTGTAGGTACTGCAACCTCGGCCTCATTTAATACGGTTCACCTTTAACAATTCCTGGAAGTGGCGCATGGATATTTATTTCCACTTTCAGTGATCAGATTTTCCTGCGCTTTTCGATGAAACAGACGTTCTGTTATAGTCACAGCCGTGATTTAACCAGTTTTAGAAACGTCTGAGTGTTTTCTATCCACACATACTAATCATATGCATATACTATATTCCTGACATGAGTAGCAGGGCGCTGAAATGTTGCGCGATTTTTAACAAAAAGCTGCGAAAATTCGCAGCCTCCTTAAGAGGATTTATAACCTGTTTTTTCCTACTGTGATGGTTGAATAACCCGTTTTTTCCTACTGTGAGGGTTGTGAATAACCGTTTTTTTCCTACTGTGAGGGTTGTGAATAACCTGTTTTTTCCTACTGTGAGGGTTGTGAATAACCTGTTTTTTCCTACTGTGATGGTTGAATAACCTGTTTTTTCCTACTGTGAGGGTTGTGAATAACCTGTTTTTCCTACTGTGATGGTTGAATAACCTGTTTTTTCCTACTGTGAGGGTTGTGAATAACCTGTTTTTTCCTACTGTGATGGTTGAATAACCTGTTTTTTCCTACTGTGAGGGTTGTGAATAACCTGTTTTTTCCTACTGTGAGGGTTGTGAATAACCTGTTTTTTCCTACTGTGAGGGTTGTGAATAACCTGTTTTTTCCAACTGTGATGGTTGAATAACCCGTTTTTTCCTACTGTGAGGGTTGTGAATAACCTGTTTTTTCCTACTGTGATGGTTGAATAACCTGTTTTTTCCTACTGTGAGGGTTGTGAATAACCTGTTTTTTCCTACTGTGATGGTTGAATAACCCGTTTTTTCCTACTGTGAGGGTTGTGAATAACCTGTTTTTTCCTACTGTGAGGGTTGTGAATAACCTGTTTTTTCCTACTGTGAGGGTTGTGAATAACCTGTTTTTTCCAACTGTGATGGTTGAATAACCTGTTTTTTCCTACTGTGATGGTTGAATAACCTGTTTTTTCCTACTGTGAGGGTTGTGAATAACCTGTTTTTTCCAACTGTGATGGTTGAATAACCTGTTTTTTCCTACTGTGATGGTTGAATAACCTGTTTTTCCTACTGTGAGGGTTGTGAATAACCTGTTTTTTCCTACTGTGAGGGTTGTGAATAACCTGTTTTTTCCTACTGTGATGGTTGAATAACCTGTTTTTTCCTACTGTGAGGGTTGTGAATAACCTGTTTTTTTCCTCTCCAACACGTTTTATGTGCTACTCTGTTAGAAAGGTCCTGTATTTTTTTACGGTACACTACAGGCTACTTACTGGTTGCAGTGAAAATACAGTAAACAACAAGTTACTGTATTCTGTGCATTTGGCTCATACACACATACACCTGATAAGACACACTCTACACACACGTACACGTAGTAAGACTCGCACTCTTTTTTGAATTGTCAAGAGGAGTTAAACAAGGGTGTCCTCTGTCACCATATCTATTCGTTATGGCCATTGAACTGCTAGCTATTAAAATCACATCCAATAACAACATTAGAGGATTAGAAATCCAAGGCTTTAAAACCACTGTGTCCATGTATGCCGATGACTCAAGTTTTATATTAAGTCCGCAAGCTAGATCCCTGCAATGTCTCATTAAAGATCTAGATAACTTTTCTGTACTCTCTGGACTAAAACCTAATTATGATAACTGTACACTATTACGTATTGGATCCTTAAAAAATACAACTTTTACATTACCCTGTAGTTTACCTATAAAATGGGCTGATGGTGAAGTAGACATACTCGGTAGTCATATCTCAGTTTACTCACTTACTTACGGCGCTGCCTACTCCTGATGATTCGTTTATCAAATAATGTGAGCAAAATATATTTTGATTTATCTGGGACGCTAAACCAGACAAAATAAAACGTGCCTATCTATATAATGAATATGAATCGGGTGGGTTGAGGTTATTAAATATAAAAGCACTAAACCTCTCTAAAAGCGTCACTCATTCAAAAGTTTTATTTGAACCCTAAATGGTCCTCAAGTAGATTATTAAGAAAAGCTCATCCATTGTTTAAAAATGGACGTTTTGCCTTTGTGCAGATTGCCATGTCTTATTTTCGATTAATTGAAAATGATACTTTTTTCAAAGTATCTCCCTTTTTCAAACAAGCATTGCAGAGCTGGCTACAATTTCAATTTCATCCACCTGAAAAGAGAACAAATATTACGGCTGAACACAAAAAAAAAAACCTGTATTTATGGAAAATAATTTTGAAAAGGGTATTTTGTTATTAAATGATATTGTAAATTGGAATGGTAGAGTTCGCGTCAGTTAATTAGTAATATACTAAAACTCTTAGTGAAAGTCTTCATCTTCAACTTGTAATCTGTGGATTCTATTCGACTTGACCGATTGAAATTGTACGTTAAACATCGCAGCATAGTTGAAAGATATGTGTTGCGTAGAAACCTGAAGTGGGTGGCCAGCAGAGATAGATGGGATGGACTGAGGGAAGCTAAGGGTTGGGATGTGGAATTGGAGACAAGTGGGAGCGGAGTTGCTGTGTGAGAGATAGAATGGTCAAAGATAAAATAAATAAATAAAACGTAATAAAAAGTACATTTGAATGACACTAAGTGGCAGTGTTTTTACGACTAATGCGGTTTGCCTGAGGCTTATGCTGTGCAGGTGTTTGTACACATGCATATACACACACTCTCATTCAAATAAATACACACATACAGTGGGGCAAAAAAGTATTGTCAGCCCCCAATGGTGCAAGTTCGCCCACTTAAACAGATGAGAGAGGCCTGCAATTTTCATCATAGGTACACTTCAACTATGACGGACAAAATGAGAAAAAAAATCCAGAAAATCACATTGTAGGATTTTTTATGAATTTATTTGCGAATTATGGTGGAAAACAAGTATGGATGGTAGCGGGGTGAACAGGCAGTGGATCGGGTGGTTGTTGTCCTTGATGATCTTTATGGCCTTCCTGTGACATTGGGTGGTGTAGGTGTCCTGGAGGGCAGGTAGTTTGCACGTAGGTGTCCTCACTACCCTCTGGAGAACCTTGTGGTTGTGGGGAGAGCAGTTACCGTACCAGGCGGTGATACAGCCCGACAGGATGCTCTCGATTGTGCATCTGTAGAAATTTGGGAGTGCTTTTGGTGACAAGCCAAATTTCTTCAGCCTCGTGAGGTTGCTGCGCCTTCTTCACCACGCTGTCTGTGTGGGTGGACCAATTCAGTTTGTCCACCCACTTTTCCAGATGGGTAGTGTGCAGTGTGGTTGCGATTGTGTCATCTGTGGACCTGTGAACAATGGTGGTCCTCTTGAAGCACGTAGGAACAGCAGACTGGGATAAAGATTGATTGAAGACAGACTTTTCCCCATCAATATGTTTTGATCATGACAGTTTACAATCTAGGGTTACCCCAAGCAGTTTAGTCATCTCAACTTGCTCAATTTCCAAATTATTTATTACAAGATTTAGTTGAGGTTTAGGGTTTAGTGAGTGTTTTATTCCAAGTACAATGCTTTTAGTTTTAGAAATATTCAGGGCTAACTTATTCCTTCTCACTCTGAAACTAACTGCAACTCTGAAGCTCTTTAAGTGTTGCAGTTGTTTCAATCACTGTGGTAGCTGATGTGTATCGTGTTGAGTCATCCGACCCACTGGCTCAAGGCAGGGGCATGCCGTTAGTAGCCCTGGAGAATTCCTGATTCTACCAGCATTATGTTTGAGAGGCTTCCATTAAAGAACACCCTCTGTGTTCTGTTAGACAAGTAACTCTTTATCCACATTATAGCAGGGAGTGTAAAGCACGTGGTGGAGCTCTTTAATCACCACTTCATTCAGTCAGGATTCCTAACACTTTTGATGAACAGGGCAAAATAGAAATTGTCCTATAACAGTTAGGATCAGCTTGATCTCCACTTTAAATAAAGGATGAACCGTGGCTGCCTTCCAAGCAATGGGAACCTCCCCAGAGAAGAGAGAGAGGTTGAAAAGATTGGAGGCTTGGCGATGGTAGGGGCAGCAACCTTAAAGAAGAAACCATTGACCCAGATGTTTTTTGTGGACAAGTTTAAGGAACTCCTTTACCAGACCTTACACTGGGCCTTTCCTGAGACAGACCTAACACTGGGCCTTTCCTGAGACAGACCTTACACTGGGCCTTTCCTGAGACAGACCTTACACTGGGCCTTTCCTGAGACAGACCTTACACTGGGCCTTTCCTGAGACAGACCTTACACTGTGCCTTTCCTGAGACAGACCTTACACGGGGCCTTTCCTGAGACAGACCTTACACTGGGCCTTTCCTGAAACAGACCTTACACTGGGCCTTTCCTGAGACAGACCTTACACTGGGCCTTTCCTGAAACAGACCTTACACTGGGCCTTTCCTGAGACAGACCTTACACTGGGCCTTTCCTGAGACAGACCTTACACTGTGCCTTTCCTGAAACAGACCTTACACTGGGCCTTTCCTGAAACAGACCTTACACTGGGCCTTTCCTGAGACAGACCTTATACTGGGCCTTTCCTGAGACAGACCTTACACTGGGCCTTTCCTGAGACAGACCTTATACTGGGATAGAAAAATAAGGTGACACTTAAATATGTACAACTTTTTTTATTCCGGGACAATTTCTTGTTTTTTCCAAAAATCAGAACAAGCGTCTTTCTTGTAATATTTTTTTTTACCTGGAATTGAGTTTGAACCGTCTATCCTTATGTTTAAAGCAGACTGGTTTTATACCTTTGAAATCCTCACAGATCTTTTAGCTTTACCATCAGACTCAGTGACCGCCTGCAGGGAGAAACTTTGTTTCCTCTGTAAAATCTGTTTCTTTCACAGCTCTGAACAGGCTAAAAATGTGGCTCTGTTTAATGCTTCTGCATTTGACTACTAGCTAGTCTAGATATAGAATATAAAGAATCTCCACTACCATTGTGATGAAAGATATAAATTAAATTAACCTTACTTTGCTACCTGACAACTTTAAGGTGTTTAATTTTTAATTATCGTTTATGTTTTTGTTTTTCCCTCACTCAACTTTTTCACTCCGGACGCTTTATCTGGACTTTATTTATCCAACAGCCGAAGCTAAGTAGTAATATTAACATGATGCCTTCTAATTGCAGTCGCTGTTCTCATAATATACAGGAGAACGATCGCCTTACTGCGATGATAGCTGTGCTGCAAGCCCAGCTTCAGACGCAATCGTTAGGCAAGGGTCATTTAAGTGTAGGAAAGGATGAAACAGCGTCTGTGCCACCAGTAAGTACAGATAGTAACGTTAGTATAAATCCCCTCGCACGGACCCCGCAGCCAGACAACTTTCCCATGGCTTCTGGAGGGAAATGCTGTCGGAATGCTCAACCGGTGTTGCTCATTCAGCCGACAGAAACTTTCAACCGGTTCTCCCCATTAAGCAGCGAGTCAGAGTCAGAGGCCGAACCTTCTCTGGTCTCTACTCCTCCCATTAAGGGGTCTGAGACGCCAAAGGCTCCCACCATTAGCTCTGACAAATTGAAAACCCTAGTCATTGGCGACTCCATTACCCGCAGTATTAGACTTAAAATGAATCATCCAGCGATCATACACTGTTTACCACGGGGCAGGTCTACTGACGTTTAGGCTAATCTGAATATGGTGCTGGCTAAAGCTAAAACTGGCGAGTGTAGAGAGTATAGGGATATTGTTATCCACGTCGGCACCAACGATGTTAGGATGAAACAGTTAGAGGTCACCAAGCGCAACATAGCTTCAACGTGTAAATCAGCTAGAAAGATGTGTCGGCATCGAGTAATTGTCTCTGGCCCCCTCCTAGTTAGGGGGAGTGATGAGGTCTATAGCAGTAATTGACTCTAGCCCCTTCCTAGTTAGGAGGAGTGATGAGGTCTACAGCAGAGTCTCACAACTCAATCTCTGGTTGAAAACTGTTTTTTTGCACCTCCCAAAAGATAGAATTTGTAGAACATTGGCCCTTTTCTAGGACTCACCCACAAACAGGACCAAGCCTGACCTGCTGGGGAGTGAAGGACTCCATCCTAGCTGGAGAGACAGTACCGTGCAGTATCGAAGAGCCCTTACTGCTGCTCCATCATCCTATTTTTCCAACTTAATTGAGGAAAATAAGAACAATCCAAAATGTTTTTTTGGTACTGTCGCAAAGCTAACTAAAAAGCAGCATTCCCCAAGAGAGGATGGCTTTCACTTCAGCAGTGATAAATTGATGAACTTCTTTGAGGAAAAAGATGATGATCATCAAAAAAATACTCAAGCTCTGCAGCAAGCTTCCAGAAAATTGTAACGGAAATGACGCCACACCAAACTGGAAGTCTTACAACTAACTGAAATGTGTCTGTACAGTTGAAGTTGGAATTCTGCAGCAGAGAATGTTTTTACATTTGAAAGGGTGCTTGTATCTCAAATGAGGGTAGTGCTACAGAAGGCTATATGGGTCAGTGTGAAAAAAAACACATTTTATTCTCAAAAATAATAATATAATAATATATTTTGTATTATTATGTTTCAGGAGGTGCTGCAGCACCACGTCTTCCATACCGATGCCTCTGATCCAATGCTTTACAGCGATGAACCCTACAGGCCAACGCACGCATACACACTAGTGGTGAGCAGGTCAACTGTTTGTTCACCCACTCCCAAATGCTAGTAACCCATCTGCAACTGCCCGACTATATGGAATAAAGTGAAAATCGAAGGCCTCAACCCACTCTAACCCACTAATGCATTGTAGGCTACAGTCAGAGACAGGGGATGCAGGATTTATTTTTGCCTGTTTTCTGCTGAGTTGTCTATTTGTTCCTCAGCTTCTCTTCTGTCATTATATTTTACCATAGAAGACTAAATACACCCTTGCTCAACAGAATAATGTTATAAATCAATAGAATTAATGCTTCAATCTAGTCGGTAGTTTTCACTGTTATCTCTTCTTTCGCTGTGCCTTGATGTTTAACAAAAACAACAACAAAGAGCAAAGACATTTAGGCACCGGGGAGAAAATGCAATTAACCCTCCCCCCAAAAAAACGAGAATGATGTTCAGTTTGACTGGTTGTAAGGAAATAGAAACCTGTAAAAATGACCCAACATGTTTCTGATAAGATTTCAGTTCGTCTTGGTTGCATATTTTATGTTGCTGTTATGATGCTGATAAAGACAGCACCTTTACAGATGGTCCCTAACTGTGGTTGAAATGCTATCAGCTGTCATGATGCTGATAAAGACAGCACCTTTACAGACGGTCCCTAGCGGTGGTTGAAATACTCTCACCTGTGATGATGCTGATAAAGACAGCACCTTTACAGACGGCCCCTAACTGTGGTTGAAATACTCTCAGCTGTCATGATGCTGATAAAGACAGCACCTTTACAGACGGCCCCTAACTGTGGTTGAAATACTCTCAGCTGTCATAATGCTGATAAAGACAGCACCTTTACAGACGGTCCCTAGCGGTGGTTGAAATACTCTCAGCTGTGATGATGCTGATAAAGACAGCACCTCTACAGATGGTATCTAAAATGCCATTCACAATCTCTCAAGATGCTGAAAGAAAGAAGTTATATTTCTGCTGTTCCTGAGTCAAAATGTAGTCTACATTTGGTGTATCATTTTACTGTAATAATGAATTGTGCAGGAGTTAATATTAAGGCTATGTGAGTGGTTAGAGACCTACAGTCAGCGCCCAGATTTCAGTTTCCATTTAACCCATCTGAACAGAAGGCTACAGTTCCCTGTATGTGACATAGGCCTGTTTGAAGTCCCCGTCTTGTGACTGTCAGCAATTTTACAGCGCTTCTAACTGTAATGAACATAACTCTCAGCTGTGATGATGCTGATAAAGACAGCACCTCTACAGATGGTATCTAAAATGCCATTCACAATCTAGCTCAAGATGCGAAAGCCGAGCGAAGTTATATTTCTGCTGTTCCTGAGTCAAAATGTAGCTCTACATTTGGAATGTATCTTTACTGTAATGAATGTGCAGGAGTTAATATTAAGGCTATGTGAGTGGTTATGAGACCTAGCGTCAGCGCCCAGACTTCAGAATTTCCATTTAACCCATCTGAACAGAATGTAGCTAGCAGTTCCCTGAATGTGCCATAGGCCTGTTTGAAGTCCCTGTCTTGTGACTGTCGAATGTTGTGTAGCGCTTAGCACAATAATCGTAGCTGTAGCGTAGCCGGAATGTAGCTGTAGCGTAGCCGGAATGTAGCTGTAGCGTAGCCGGAATGTAGCCGTAGCGTAGCCGGCACTGCTATCATCCTCTTTAACCACTTCAATAAATCTTTTCCCAACATTACTTTTCCTCCCTTCTCTTTATTTTCAACTCTCCATTTTGCAGCTTGTCTCTAACAGAATTAAACGCTGACATTGTCTTTTTTCCCACCATGGATCAACGGTTAAAAAAAAGCACAATAATTTATATTTTCAGGAATTGTTTTCTCTTTCCTTTATTATTTATTCAACCCGTCAGCTCTTCATCCACACAGTATTTAATCACCCTAAACCCTCCTATTTTCAGATATAACCATTTTGAGTCAACACTAACACAGTATTTAATCACCCTAAACCCTCCTTCCCCCAGATATAACCGTTTGAAAACACACACAATATTTAATCACCCTAAACCCTCCTACCCCGCAGATATAACCGTTTGAGTCAACACACACACAATATTTAATCACCCTAAACCCTCCTACCCTTTAGATATAACCGTTTCAGTCTTCACACACACATATTTAATCACCCTAAACCCTCCTACCCCGCAGATATAACCGTTTGAGTCAACACACACACAGTATTTAATCACCCTAAACCCTCCTACCCCGCAGATATAACCGTTTGAGTCAACACACACACAGTATTTAATCACCCTAAACCCTCCTACCCCGCAGATATAACCAGTTTGAGTCAACACACACACAGTATTTAATCACCCTAAACCCTCCTACCCCGCAGATATAACCGTTTGAGTCAACACACACACAGTATTTAATCACCCTAAACCCTCCTACCCCGCAGATATAACCGTTTGAGTCAACACACACACAGTATTTAATCACCCTAAACCCTCCTACCCCGCAGATATAACCGTTTGAGTCAACACACACACAGTATTTAATCACCCTAAACCCTCCTACCCCGCAGATATAACCGTTTGAGTCAACACACACACAGTATTTAATCACCCTAAACCCTCCTACCCCGCAGATATAACCGTTTGAGTCAACACACACACAGTATTTAATCACCCTAAACCCTCCTACCCCGCAGATATAACCAGTTTGAGTCAACACACACACAGTATTTAATCACCCTAAACCCTCCTACCCCGCAGATATAACCGTTTGAGTCAACACACACACAGTATTTAATCACCCTAAACCCTCCTACCCCGCAGATATAACCGTTTGAGTCAACACACACACAGTATTTAATCACCCTAAACCCTCCTACCCCGCAGATATAACCGTTTGAGTCAACACACACACAGTATTTAATCACCCTAAACCCTCCTACCCCGCAGATATAACCGTTTGAGTCAACACACACACAGTATTTAATCACCCTAAACCCTCCTACCCCGCAGATATAACCGTTTGAGTCAACACACACACAGTATTTAATCACCCTAAACCCTCCTACCCCGCAGATATAACCGTTTGAGTCAACACACACACACACACACAGGGTAACAGATAAGGTCGGACAAGGTGGTCGGTGTCGTCTGTCTCTGGAACATAAATAAGTCATTTAGCTGAGTTGTAATGGAGTGAGCTGCCTTAAGACAGACACACAGTCAGCAGCCCCAGCCTCACTTGGCCAAGGCACCCAGAGAGGTTACAGATCCTTCTATCGCAGGACTGTACTGTACACAGCACGAGCCTCAGCTAAGGCACTGTCAAGGCAGTCGTTGGGATACCAGCATTTAATGCCCTTATGACAGTGTTATAATGCCCTTATGACAGTGTTATAATGTCCTTATGACAGTGTTTTAATGCCCTTATGACAGTGTTTTAATGCCCTTATGACAGTGTTATAATGTCCTTATGACAGTGTTTTAATGCCCTTATGACAGTGTTATAATGTCCTTATGACAGTGTTAATGTCCTTATGACAGTGTTATAATGTCCTTATGACAGTGTTTTAATGCCCTTATGACAGTGTTATAATGCCCTTATGACAGTGTTATAATGCCCTTAGGACAGGTGGTTCAGGTAAAGTGCACCTGTCCCAGCCCGCCTGATCCCACGAAGAGAAACACTATTGAAACATGGTCACAGACGGTTTGGCAGCTGATACGTCATGTGAACCCAAGTGTGTTTGTCTACTGTTACATAATGGTTTCTATTCGATGGCCCGGTGACCGCTGTTTGTCCTACACACACACACACACACACACACACACACACAGCTATTTTTATTGTAGCCATTTTACAGGGACAGCGCACATTAGGTTACATCAATATTACAGTAATGCAACGTACATTAAATGTGCCAAGAGATCATTTTCACCCGTATTCCATAGGCAGGTAAGGGCCTTCACACGGCCACAATGCCAAGGTGGCAGGCAGCCACTTATAGTGAAGAGAGGGGCTATTAGTGACACCTTGGAAAGAAAACTGCCTATGAGAGAGAGAGGGAGAGAGGGAGATGGGGGCAGTGAAGGGGAGAGAGAGAGAGAGAGAGAGAGAGAAGGTGAGAGAGAGAGAGAGAAGGTGAGAGAGAGAACGTGAGAGAGAGAGAGAGAGAGAGAGAGAGAGAGAGAGAGAGAGAGAGAGAGAGAGAGAGAGAAGGTGAGAGAGAGAGAAGGTGAGAGAGAGAAGGTGAGAGAGAGAGAGAGAGAGAGAGAAGGTGAGAGAGAGAGAGAGAGGTGAGAGAGAGAGAGAGAGAGAGAGAGAGAGAGAGAGAGAGAGAGAGAGAGAGAGAGAAGGTGAGAGAGAGAGAGAGAAGGTGAGAGAGAGAGAGAGAAGGTGAGAGAGAGAGAGAGAGAGAGAGAGAGAGAGAGAAGGTGAGACAGAGAGAGAGAAGGGGGGGAGAGAGAACGGGAGAGAGAGAGAGAGAGAGAGAGACTTCTGGCACAGCATCTCTTACTGGTCAACAATCATCTCTCAGTAAGTGATGTCATCAGTGAATCAAGGTTGCATTACGTCCATTTGGCATAAAGCAGGAGATCATAGTTTAGGACGTGTGGCGGTGGGTTGAGTGAATGGATCTGAATGTGTCCAATGAGAACACTACGATGACCCTAATCTTCTCTTTTTTTTAGGACTTAATATTACAATCTGCAGCCTAGGGGTGGAGTTTTTAAGACGTGTGTTTTAATTTTATTAATTTAACCTTTATTTAACTAAGCGAGTCAGTTAGGAAACAAATTCTCATTTACAATAACGGCCTACCGGGGAACAGTGGGTTAACTGCCTTGTTCAGGGGCAGAACGACAGATTTTTACCTTGTCAGCTCGGAGATTCGATCCAGCAATCTTTCAGTTACTGGCCCAACGCTTTAACCACTAGGTTACCTGCCGCTCCTGTTGACGTTTGCAAGTACAATCACTGCACACCCAGTTCACCTTCTCGATGCATCTAGATTCTGTCACCCCTCTCTCACAGCCGTCTCCGAGCTGAGAGAATATATTTATGTCTCCGTCGTCGGAGCTCGATTAGTCTCTCTAAACAAACAGCTTCCGGTAATCTATCAGTGCTCCAGCTAAACCGTTTAGTTTTCAGGGTCAGTTGGGACAAAGAATACAAGTCAGAATTGGGATGCGCATCACCGGTGATGTCACTACCGTATCCGCCAAAGACCCGCCTCCCCAAACTCCTGATTTGTTGGGAGAGTTGAGGAAACTCCAAGGAACAATATTTTTCTCTCCCCCTTTTGTAAATGTCAGAGAGAAGCTGACAACCACCCGAGATCTCGGAAGGTTTGGATATCCAAGACTAGAGCCCGATAGGCCTTCTGTAAAAAGCACGATAAAGTATAACCTCAGCCCAGTTCTCCAGCTTCCACCATCCATCACCAGGCCATTCCTCATTCTCCTCCCCGCTCAGGGTGAGCCTCTCTCGGCTAGCGGCCGCTGATCTATCCCCATGGGCAGCTCAACCTTGTGGAGATGGATGGCTGGGCTGATGCACTCTCTGGCCACAGTAAGTTATGGATGGCTGGGCTGATGCACTCTCTGGCCACAGTAAGTTATGGATGGCTGGGCTTGGCTGATGCACTCTCTGGCCACAGTAAGTTATGGATGGCTGGGCTTGGCTGATGCACTCTCTGGCCACAGTAAGTTATGGATGGCTGGGCTTGGCTGATGCACTCTCTGGCCACAGTAAGTTATGGATGGCTGGGCTTGGCTGATGCACTCTCTGGCCACAGTAAGTTATGGATGGCTGGGCTTGGCTGATGCACTCTCTGGCCACAGTAAGTTATGGATGGCTGGGCTTGGCTGATGCACTCTCTGGCCACAGTAAGTTATGGATGGCTGGGCTTGGCTGATGCACTCTCTGGCCACAGTAAGTTATGGATGGCTGGGCTTGGCTGATGCACTCTCTGGCCACAGTAAGTTATGGATGGCTGGGCTTGGCTGATGCACTCTCTGGCCACAGTAAGTTATGGATGGCTGGGCTTGGCTGATGCACTCTCTGGCCACAGTAAGTTATGGATGGCTGGGCTTGGCTGATGCACTCTCTGGCCACAGTATGTTATGGATGGCTGGGCTTGGCTGATGCACTCTCTGGCCACAGTATGTTATGGATGGCTGGGCTTGGCTGATGCACTCTCTGGCCACAGTAAGTTATGGATGGTGTATAGCAGAGGTGTGGAATCCAGTCACATGATTTGGACTCGAGTCAGACTCAAGTCACAAATATGGTGACTTGCAACTCGACTTTGATTTTAACACCAATGACTCGTGACTTGACTTGGACTTGAGCCTTTTGACTCGACCTGACTTGATACCCTCCCCAAGCCCAAATATTAAAAATGATGTTAAAAAGTGTGCAGGGCATCAACTCTTCATTTAACAGATTTACAGTTTGAATCGGACAGCAGCCAATCGAGTTTTGCCAGCCAATGCCAGCTGAGAGTCCTTGGAAAGATGATCCCCAAATTATTATTTTCGAATATAAAGACGACGCTGTAGTCAACAAAAAACGGATTGCAACTTACAAAACATGCAGGAAGAAAATTACAGACGGAGGCGCAACAACCTCCAACTCTGTTCGCCATTTGAAGCTGCACAAAGAACGGTAAGTCGTGGCTAATATAGCCAACAGCTATATCATTTATTACTTTACTAGTGTAGCATGTAGATAACGTTAAATCAATGAGCCTCTACACAGTCAGTCAGTGCGGGGAACGTGATCATTGCACCCAAGATTGAGCTACAACTGGCTAGGCAGTTGGTAGACTAAATCCTGCCTGATGTTACTGCTGTTCCTAACACCATTGACATACGTTAGCCTACTGTAACCACACACAGTGTGTGTGTGTGTGTTAAGGTTGGGCGATTGTGTACGAGCCTACATCACCTGATTGCGCCCCATTGCGATCCTCGATAGTCGATCACTATTGGGGGGGGGTCGTTCTCATGGCTACCCATGTATTTTAATGGAAATATAACATTTATTTGGAAAGTAATAAATATATTTTTAATATAAGCGTTCCTGATTTGCATAAGTGTAATATACTAACTATTACTCTTGTTAAAAATATGAAATGGTATTACATTTGGTGAAGAGCGCATTATGACTTGTTTAGGACTCCGAACTCAACGTTTAGGACTTGAGAATTGACTTGAGACTTGACTCGGACTTGTAAAACAATGACTTGGTCCCACCTTTGGTGTATAGTGGTGGAGAGATGTGTGTTGACCGACCAGGACTATAGAGATGTGTGTTGACCGACCAGGACTATAGAGATGTGTGTTGACAGACCAGGACTATAGAGATGGAGAGATGTGTGTGGACAGACCAGGACTATAGAGATGGAGAGATGTGTGTTGACAGACCAGGACTATAGAGATGGAGAAATGTGTGTTGACAGGCCAGGACTATAGAGATGGAGAAATGTGTGTTGACAGACCAGGACTACTAACTGAAATCCGACTTCCGCTCTATACCGATCCCTCCAACACACACACACACACACCGGAGAGGAGAGGTTGGCCCAGAGGGCAGCAGTACTGAGGCGTCCACAGAGTTGGCAAGTTTTTTAATTAGGGGGTATAATGCTGAGCGAGAGAGAGAATATTATTAGAGGGTATAATGCTGAGCGAGAGAGAGAATATTTTGTTACCAGGGGATAGCCACCCTAGTCCTCTATCAATCTACCGTCAATCTACCAACAAATCCACGCATTACAGCTGGATGGAAAGACAGAGAGAGAGGAGGGAGAGATGGGTAGATAGATGGAGAGAGAGGAGGGAGAGATGGCTAGATAGACAGAGAGAGAAGATGGGTAGATAGATGGAGAGAGAGGAGGGAGAGATGGGTAGATAGATGGAGAGAGGAGGGAGAGATGGGTAGATAGATGGAGAGAGAAGATGGAGATGGTAGGTAGATGGAGAGAGAAGATGGAGATGGGTAGATAGATGGAGAGAGAGGAGGGAGAGATGGGTAGATAGATGGAGAGAGGAGGGAGAGATGGGTAGATAGATGGAGAGAGAGGAGGGAGAGATGGGTAGATAGATGGAGAGAGAGGAGGGAGAGATGGGTAGATAGATGGAGAGAGAGGAGGGAGAGATGGCTAGATAGACAGAGAGAGAAGATGGAGATGGGTAGATAGATGGAGAGAGAGGAGGGAGAGATGGGTAGATAGATGGAGAGAGAGGAGGGAGAGATGGGTAGATAGATGGAGAGAGAGGAGGGAGAGATGGGTAGATAGATGGAGAGAGAGGAGGGAGAGATGGCTAGATAGATGGAGAGAGGAGGGAGAGATGGCTAGATAGACAGAGAGAGAAGATGAAGAGATGGGTAGATAGATGGAGAGAGAGAAGATGGAGATGGGTAGATAGATGGAGAGAGAGGAGGGGGAGATGGGTAGATAGATGGAGAGAGGAGGAAGAGATGGCTAGATAGACGGAGAGAGGAGGAAGAGATGGCTAGATAGACGGAGAGAGAGGAGGGAGAAATGGCTAGATAGACAGAGAGAGAGAAGATGGAGATGGGTAGATAGATGGAGAGAGAGGAGGGAGAGATGGGTAGATAGATGGAGAGATGGGTAGATAGATGGAGAGAGAGGAGGGAGAGATGGCTAGATAGACAGAGAGAGAGAAGATGGAGATGGGTAGATAGATGGAGAGAGAGGAGGGAGAGATGGGTAGATAGATGGAGAGAGAGGAGGGAGAGATGGCTAGATAGACAGAGAGAGAAGATGAAGAGATGGGTAGATAGATGGAGAGAGAGGAGGGAGAGATGGGTAGATAGATGGAGAGAGAGGAGGGAGAGATGGGTAGATAGATGGAGAGAGGAGGGAGAGATGGCTAGATAGACAGACAGAGAAGATGAAGAGATGGGTAGATAGATGGAGAGAGAGAAGATGGAGAGAGAGGAGGGAGAGATGGGTAGATAGATGAGAGAGAGGAGGGAGAGATGGCTAGATAGATGGAGAGAGAGAAGATGGAGATGGCTAGATAGACAGAGAGAGAAGATGGAGAGATGGGTAGATAGACAGAGAGAGAAGATGAAGAGATGGGTAGATAGATGGAGAGAGAAGATGAAGAGATGGGTAGATAAATGTACTTATCTCTGTCACCAGTGATAAAACGCATGGCACTATACTAGACAGCATCCAGGTGGTGTCACCATAGAAAAAAACTGGCAGTTTAAATCTGAGCTTTTTAACTAGAGAGATGGGAAGGAGAGATGGATTGATGGACACAGAGAGAGAGGGGGAGATGGATTGATGGACACAGAGAGAGAAGGGGGGATTGATAGATGGACAGAGAGAGAGAGGGGAGAGCTGGACAGAGAGAGAGAGAGGGGGAGATTTATAGATGGACAGAGAGAGGGGGAGAGATTTATAGAAGGACAGAGAGAGATGGACAGAGAAAGAGGAGGGAGAGTTGGAGAGATGGACAGAGAGAGAGGGGAGATGGATTGATGGACACAGAGAGAGAAGGGGGGATTGATAGATGGACAGAGAGAGAGAGGGGAGAGCTGGATAGAGAGAGAGGGGAGAGATTTATAGAAGGACAGAGAGAGATGGACAGAGAAAGAGGAGGGAGAGTTGGAGAGATGGACAGAGAGAGAGGGGAGAGATTTATAGAAGGACAGAGAGAGATGGACAGAGAAAGAGGAGGGAGAGTTGGAGAGATGGACAGAGAGCGAGGGGAAGATTTTATCTACATTTATTTCAGTACAGTGAATTAAAAAGGGGAAGGTCATTATGTTTTTTCGGCGGGGGACAAGGAGAGGCAGACCTATTCTTAGCTTTGACCCATCGGCTGGTAGACATGACAGAAGTAGAGGGGAGACTTCAGCATGACCAGGTTTGCAGCCCAAATAGTACCCAATGGGCCTTGGTCTAAAGTAGCGCACTATATAGGGAATAGGGTGCCATAGGGCTCTAGTCTAAAGTAGTGCACTATATAGGGAATAGGGTGCCATAGGGCTCTGGTCTAAAGTAGTGCACTATATAGGGAATAGGGTGCCATTTGGGAGTCTGCCCAGACACACATTCATTACTGCTTCTTCCAAGATTCCGTCCCAGAGAAGGGAATGATTTAGAATGACAGATCAGAGGCACGCGGGAAATATTATCATCTCTACTGGAAATATGACTATAGATATTACAGGACCAGAATATAAAATGAAGAGAACCAGAATATAAATAAGTAGAGAACCAGAATATAAATAAGTAGAGAACCAGAATATAAATAAGTAGAGGTCACCAATATAAATAAATCAAATCAAATGTATTTATATACCCTTTGTACATCAGCTGATATCTCAAAGTGCTGTACAGAAACCCAGCCTAAAACCCCAAACAGCAAGCAATGCAGGTGTAGAAGCACAGTGGCTAGGAAAAACTCCCTAGATAGGCCAAAACCTAGGAAGAAACCTAGATAGGAACCAGGCAATGAGGGGTGGCCAGTCCTCTTCTGGCTGTGACGGGTGGAGATTATAACAGAACATGGCCAAGATGTTCAAGATGTTCAACCAATCAAAGCATCAAAACGGGATTAAGATTGAATCCTACTACACCGGCTCTGACGCTCGTTGGATGTGGCAGGGCATGAAAACTATTACGGATTACAAAAGGGAAACCCAGATGCGAGCTGCCCAGTGACACGAGCCTACCAGATGGGGTAAATTACCTCTATGCTCGCTTCGAAGCAAGTAACACTGAAACATGCATGAGAGCATCAGCTGTTCCGGATGACTGTGTGGTCACGCTCTCCGTAGCCGATGTGAGTAAAACCTTTACACAGGTCAACATTCACAAGGCAGCAGGGCCAGATTGATTACCAGGATGTGTGCTCCGGGCATGTGCTGACTGACTGAATGACTATCGAGCCATAGCACTCACGTCTGTAGCCATGAAGTGCTTTGGAAGGCTGTTCATGGTTCACATCAACACCATTATCCCAGAAACCCTAGACCCACTCCAATTTGCATACAGATCCACAGAATCTCTATTGCATTCCACACTGCCCTTTCCCACCTGGACAAATGGAACGAGAGTTTCAAGTTCTATCATGGTCCAAACACACCAAGACAGTCGTGAAGAGGGCACGACAAAACCTTTTCCCCTCAGGAAACTGAAAAGATTTGGCATGAGTCCCCAGATCCTCAAAAAATTCTACAGCTGCACCATCGAGAGCATCCTGACCGGTTGCATCACCGCCTGGTATGGCAACTGCTCGGCATCTGACTGTAAGGCGCTACAGAGGGTAGTGCGTATGGCCCAATACATCACTGGGGCCAAGCGTCCTGCCATCCAGGACCTCTACACCAGGCGGTGTCAGATGAAGGCCCTAAAAATTGTCAAGGATTCCAGCCACCCAAGTCATAGACTGTTCTCTCTGCTACCACACGGCAAGCGGTACCGGAGCACCAAGTCTAGGTCCAAGAGGCTTCTAAACAGCTTCTACCCCCAAGCCATAAGACTGCTGAACATCTAATAAAATGGCCACCACACTATTACATTAACCCCCCCCCCTCCCGCCCTCTTTTACACCACTGCTACTCTCTGTTGTTATTATCTATGCATAGTCACTTAAATAACTCTACATACTACCTCGACTAACCGGTTCCCCCGCACATTGACTCTGTACCGGTACCCCCTGTATATAGCCTCCACATTGACTCTGTATCGTAATACCCTGTATATAGCCTCCACATTGACTCTGTACCGTAACACCCTGTATATAGTCTCCACATTGACTCTGTACCGTAATACCCTGTATATAGCCTCCACACTGACTCTGTACCGGTATCCCCTGTATATAGCCTCCACACTGACTCTGTACCGGTACCCCCTGTATATAGCCTCCACATTGACTCTGTACCATAACACCCTGTATATAGCCTCCCCATTGACTCTGTACCGTAATACCCTGTATATAGTCTCGCTATTGACTCTGTACCATAACACCCTGTATATAGCCTCCACATTGACTCTGTACCGTA
>NC_056458.1:48336350-48373781 GCF_018296145.1 Oncorhynchus tshawytscha | reverse complement strand
GCAGTTAAGTAAATAGTACGATTAGTACACAGTATGCAGTTAAGTAAATAGTATGATTAGTACACAGTATGCAGTTAAGTAAATAGTATGATTAGTACACAGTATGCAGTTAAGTAAATAGTATGATTAGTACACAGTATGCAGTTAAGTAAATAGTATGATTAGTACACAGTATGCAGTTTAAATAGTAAATAGTATGATTAGTACACAGTATGCAGTTAAGTAAATAGTATGATTAGTACACAGTATGCAGTTAAGTAAATAGTATGATTAGTACACAGTATGCAGTTAAGTAAATAGTATGATTAGTACACAGTATGCAGTTAAGTAAATAGTACGATTAGTACACAGTATGCAGTTAAGTAAATAGTATGATTAGTACACAGTATGCAGTTAAGTAAATAGTATGATTAGTACACAGTATGCAGTTAAGTAAATAGTATGATTAGTACACAGTATGCAGTTAAATAAATAGTATGATTAGTACACAGTATGCAGTTAAGTAAATAGTATGATTAGTACACAGTATGCAGTTAAGTAAATAGTATGCAGTTAAGATTAGTACACAGTATGCAGTTAAGTAAATAGTATGATTAGTACACAGTATGCAGTTAAGTAAATAAGTAAATAGATTAGTACACAGTATGCAGTTAAGTAAATAGTAATGCATTAGTACACAGTATGCAGTTAAGTAAATAGTACATTAGTACACAGTATGCAGTTAAGTAAATAGTACGATTAGTACACAGTATGCAGTTAAGTAAATAGTACGATTAGTACACAGTATGCAGTTAAGTAAATAGTACGATTAGTACACAGTATGCAGTTAAGTAAATAGTACGATTAGTACACAGTATGCAGTTAAGTAAATAGTATGATTAGTACACAGTATGCAGTTAAGTAAATAGTATGATTAGTACACAGTATGCAGTTAAGTAAATAGTATGATTAGTACACAGTATGCAGTTAAGTAAATAGTATGATTAGTACACAGTATGCAGTTAAGTAAATAGTATGATTAGTACACAGTATGCAGTTAAGTAAATAGTATGATTAGTACACAGTATGCAGTTAAGTAAATAGTATGATTAGTACACAGTATGCAGTTAAGTAAATAGTATGATTAGTACACAGTATGCAGTTAAGTAAATAGTATGCAGTTAATTAAGATTAACACCAGATTTCAAAGTACGACAGACCTCAGACAAAGGGATGGTGAGACAAAACAGAGAGAGTAAAGTATGCAGAGAGTAAAGAGAGAGAGAGAAAGATAGAGATTAGTACACAGAGAGAGAGAGGAGATGAGAGAGAGAGAGAGATGAGAGAGAGAGAGAGAGAGATAGAGAGAGAGAGAGAGAGAGAGAGAGAGAGATAGAGAGAGAGAGAGAGACCTCAGAGAGAGAGAGAGAGAGAGAGAGAGGGAGAGAGAGAGAGAGAGAGAGAGAGAGAGAGAGAGAGAGAGAGAGAGAGAGAGAGAGAGAGAGAGAGAGAGAGAGAGAGAGAGAGAGGAGAGAGAGAGAGAGAGAGAGAGAGAGAGAGGAGAGATAGAGAGAGAGAGAGAGAGAGAGAGAGAGAGAGAGAGAGAGAGAGAGAGAGAGAGAGAGAGGGAGAGAGAGAGAGAGAGAGAGAGAGAGAGAGAGAGAGAGAGAGAGAAGAGAGAAAAAGAGAGAGAGGGAGAGATAGAGAGAGAGAGAGAGAGAGAGAGAGAGAGAGAGAGAGATGGAGAGATGGAGGAAGAGAAAAGAGAGAGAGGGAGAGAAGGGCAGAGAGAGAGAGAGAGAGATGGAGAGAGAGAGAGAGAGATGGAGGAAGAGAGAAAAAGAGAGAGAGGGAGACTTCATAGAAAGGAATGATGAGAGACAGGTGGAGAGAAAGAAGGAGAGAGGGTGAATGGAAGCAGGAGAGACAACAAAAACTTAGAGGTAATGGGAAGTGGAAAGAATGGAAGGGTGGAGACAAATGTAGGAACCATCACAGCTATAATAACCATAAAACTGTGGCAAGCATACAGTATAACAAATATAACAGTAAAAACAACTATAACAACTGTAACAACTACTACAACCATGCAGTATAACAGATATAATATCAAAAACAACTACAACAACTATATAGATTAACAGATATAACAAGAAAAACAACTATAGCAACCACAACAACTAAAACAACCTGTCACGTTCTGACCTTTATTTAATTTGTTTTGTATTTAGTTAGTATGGTCAGGGCGTGAGTTGGGGTGGGCAGTCTATGTTTGTTTTCTATGATTTGGGTATTTCTATGTTTCGGCCTAGTATGGTTCTCAATCAGAGGCAGGTGTCATTAGTTGTCTCTGATTGAGAATCATACTTAGGTAGCCTGGGTGTCACTGTGTGTTTGTGGGTGATTGTTCCTGTCTCTGTGTTTTGCACCAGATAGGGCTGTTTGTGGGTGATTGTTCCTGTCTCTGTGTTTTGCACCAGATATGGTGATTGTTTTGTCTCTGTGTGATTGTTCCTGTCTCTGTGTTTTGCACCAGATAGGGCTGTTTGTGGGTGATTGTTCCTGTCCCTGTGTTTGCACCAGATAGGGCTGTTTGTGGGTGATTGTTCCTGTCTCTGTGTTTGCACCAGATAGGGCTGTTTTGGGTGATTGTTCCTGCTGTGTTTCCACCAGATAGGGCTGTTTTGGGTTTTCACGTTTCTTGTTTTTGTTAGTTTGTTCATGTGAAGTGATTTATTAAAACATGAATCAAAATAACCACGCTGCGCTTTGGTCCGCCTGTCCTTCAACTAAAGAGAACCGTTACAGAATCACCCACCACAACAGGACCAAGCGGCGTGGTGAAAGGCAGCAGGAGCAGCGCAAGGAGTACTGGACATGGGAGGACGAATTAGACGGAAGAGTGAGCGTCGAGCCAAGTGCCATGAAGCCGGCTCTACGCATCTGGTCTCCAGTGCGTCTCCTTGGGCCAGCTTACATGGCACCAGCCTTGCGCACGGTGTCCCCGGTTCGCCTGCATAGGCCAGTGCGGGCTATTCCACCTCGCCGCACTGGCAGGGCGACCGGGACCATTCAACCGGGTAAGGTTGGTCAGGCTTGGTGCTCAAGAGCTCCAGTGCGCCTGCACGGTCCGGTCTATCCGTCACCACCTCCACGCACCAGCCCTCCGGTGGCAGCCCCCCGCACCAGGCTGTCTCTCCGGCTCATCCTTACAGGTGCTCCCGCCTGTCCAGCGTTCCCGGAGCCTTCCTCCTCTCCAGCGCTGCCGGAGTCTCCCGCCTGTCTGGCGCTGCTGCTGGAGTCTCCCGTCTGTCCGGGGCTGCTGCCAGAGCCCCTCAGCCCAGAGGCGCCAGAGCCCCTCAGCCCAGAGGCGCCAGAGCCCCTCAGCCCAGAGGCGCCAGAGCCCCTCAGCCCAGAGGCGCCAGAGCCCCTCAGCCCAGAGGCGCCAGAGCCCCTCAGCCCAGAGGCGCCAGAGCCCCTCAGCCCAGAGGCGCCAGAGCCCCTCAGCCCAGAGGCGCCAGAGCCCCTGCCCCTCTGTCCAGAGCTTCCGCCCCTCTGTCCAGAGCTGCCCCTCTGTCCAGTGGGGTCATTGAGAAGGGTGGCCATGGTTAGAAAGCCACGGAGGCGGACAATAAAGCGGACTAAGACAATGGTGAAGTGGGGTCCACGTCCCGCGCCAGAGCCACCACCGCGGACAGACGCCCACCCAGACCCTCCCCTATAGGTTAAGGTTTTGCGGCCGGAGTCCGCACCTTTGGGGGGGGGTACTGTCACGTTCTGACCTTTATTTCCTTTGTTTTGTCATTATTTAGTATGGTCAGGGCGTGAGTTGGGGTGGGCAGTCTATGTTTGTTTTTCTATGATTTGGGTATTTCTATGTTTCGGCCTAGTATGGTTCTCAATCAGAGGCAGGTGTCATTAGTTGTCTCTGATTGAGAATCATACTCAGAATCAGTCTCTGTGTTTGCACCAGATAGGGCTGTTTGTGGGTGATTGTTCCTGTCTCTGTGTTTTGCACCAGATAGGGCTGTTTGTGGGTGATTGTTCCTGTCTCTGTGTTTACACCAGATAGGGCTGTTTGTGGGTGATTGTTCCTGTCTCTGTTTCCACCAGATAGGGCTGTTTTGGGTTTTCATGTTTCTTGTTTTTGTTAGTTTGTTCATGTGAAGTGATTTATTAAAACATTAATCAAAATAACCACGCTGCGCTTTGGTCCGCCTCTCCGTCAATGGAAGAAATCCCTTACACAACCATAACAACTATAAAAAGCATAACATATATATATATAACAACCATAAGCACCTAAACAACCATAACTATCACACATAACAACTATAGTAACCATAACAACCATAAAAACTATACCGTATAACATATATATATATAATAACCAAAACATTTAAAAAAACTAAAACAACTAAAACAGCCATAACAACTAAAACAGCCATAACAACTAAAAACACTATAAAAAACATACAGTATAACATATATAACAACCTCCTCCATTTCACTCTCCCTCTTTCTCTCTCTCTCTCTGATAGCAGCTAATGAGAATGATTAGAGGTTGCTAATTAAGCTAAATCCTTCCTCTTCCCCTTTAATGTAACTTCTCTCCCCTCATCTCACATCTCTCTCCTTTCTATATATTCACCAAATCTCACTCGATCTGAGCCAGAGCTTTCCCCAGCGCCTATCTCTCTCCCTCCCCACCCCTCTCTCTGTTCCTCCCCGCCCCTCACCACCCCTCTCTCCCTCTTCCTCCCCCACCCCTATCACTCTCTTCCTCCCTGCCCCTCACCATCCCTCTCTCCCTCTTCCTCCCCACCCCTATCTCTCTCCCTCCCCACCCTCTCTCTCTCCCTCACCACCCCTCTCTCTTTCTTTCTTCCTCCCCACCCCTATCTCTCTCTCCCTCCCCGCCCCTCTCTCTCTCCCTCACCACCCCTCTCTCTCCCTCACCACCCCTCTCTCTTTCTTCCCCCCCACCCCTCTCTCGCTCCCCACCCCTCACTCTTTCTTCCTCCCCACCCCTATCTCTCTCTCTCTCTCTCTCCCTCACCACCCCTCTCTCTTTCTTCCTCCCCACCCCTCTATCTCTCCCCTCCCCACCACTCTCTCTTTCTTCCTCCCCACCCCTATCTCTCTCTCCCTCCCCACCCTCTCTCCCTCACCACCCCTCTCTCTTCCTCCCCACCCCCTCTCTCTCTCTCTCCCCTCCCCACCCCTCTCTCTTTCTTCCTCCCCACCCCTATCTCTCTCTCTCCCCACCCCCTCTCTCCCTCACCACCCCTCTCTCTTCCTCCCCACCCCTCTCTCTCTCTCTCCCCTCCCCACCCCCTCTCTCTTTCTTCCTCACCACCCCTCTCTCTTTCTTCCTCCCCACCCCTCTCTCTCTCCCCTCCCCACCACTCTCTCTTTCTTCCTCCCCACCCCTATCTCTCTCTCCCTCCCCACCCTCTCTCCCTCACCACCCCTCTCTCTTCCTCCCCACCCCTATCTCTCTCTCCCTCACCACCCCTATCTCTCTCTCTTCCTCACCACCCCTATCTCTCTCTTCCTCACCACCCCCTCTCTCTCCCCTCACCACCCCTATCTCTCTCTTCCTCACCACCCCTCTCTCTCTCCCTCCCTGCCCCTCTCTCTTTCTTCCCCACCACCCCTCTCTCTCTCCCTCCCTGCCCCTCTCTCTTTCTTCCCCACCACCCCTCTCTCTCTCCCTCCCCGCCCCTCTCTCTTTTCCTCCCGCCCCCTCCCTCACCACCCCTCTCTCTCTCTTCCTCCTCTCCCATCTCTCGCTCTTCCTCCCCACCCCACCCTCCTCTCTCTCTCTCTTCCTCCCTCCCATCTCTCACCCTTCCTCCCCACCCCCACCCCTCTCTCTCTTCCTCCTCCCCACATCTATCTGTATCTATCTATTCTTCACTTCTCTTCAGAACTCAGAGACAGAGAGGGTTCTGAGCTAGCTGACTGACAGCTGTGTTCTCTGTTCTGTCATATGAAGGCACACACGCACACGCACACGCACACACACACACACGGCTGAAGCTTGTGTCATATGCGTTTTCTTGGCCATTATCTACCTCTCCTTCCAGGGACAGAAGGCCAACTCAGAGCTGAGTAGGAGGCATCGAGGCTGAGCTGTGAGTGGCCACGTCCCCCACCCTATTTGGATAACTGGGTCACTGGATTGTAAGCTCCATAGATAGAAGTGTGCGTGTGTGTGTGTGTGTGTGTGTGTGTGTGTGTGTGTGTGTGTGTGTGTGTGTGTGTGTGTGTGTGTGTGTGTGTGTGTGTGTGTGTGTCTGCGTGTGTGTGTGTGTGAGATAAGGATGGGAGAGGAGGGCAAATTCTTTTTGAACAACGTTTCGAAGAGGAAAGGAGAGTTGCTTCACGTTCGTTTTCTGTCAATCTACTTCCTACTTTCACTCTCTCTCTTCCTCCCTCTCCTCTCCTTTATGTGGCTCTAGTGATCAAGTTAATTAAGGGGCCAATAATCACCAATGGATACATGAGTTCCCACACACACACACACACACACACACACACACACAGACACACACACACACAGAGAGGATGATCGGGTCGGGTATGAGTGAAGTACATGTTTTGATTTACAGCGATTTGTGTTCAATATTGGACAAATTATTTTTAACAACCTCTCTCTCTCCCTTCACTCTGCCCCCCTCCCCCGGCCCCCGTCTCCCCCATCCCCGTCCCTCTCTCAATTCAATTCAAAAGGGGCTGTATTAACATGGAAACACATGTTTACACTGCCAAAGCTAATGGAATAGACAATAAATACAAAGGGGAAATAAACAGTGGAAACATTAGTAAACATTAGCAAACATTAGTAAACATTAGCAAACATTAGTAAACATTAGTAAACATTAGTAAACACAAAAGTTGTAAAATAATATAAACATTTCAAAAGTTATATTATTGTAACAAACGTTATAATGTTGTTATAATGTTGTTATAATGTTATATTATTGTAACAAACGTTATAATGTTGTTATAATGTTGTTATAATGTTGTAACAAACGTTATAATGTTGTTATAATGTTATAATGTTGTAACAATGTGTAAGTAGTTGAAGTATGAAAATAAATAAACAGATCAATATGGGTTGTATTTGGTGTTTGTTCTTCACTGGTTGCCCTTTTCTCATGGCAACAGGTCACACATCTTGCTGCTGTGATGTCACACTGTGGTATTTCACCTGACAGATATGGGAGTTCATCAATGTTGATTTGTTGTTTTTCAAATTCTTTGTGGGTCTGTGTTATTTGTGGGAAATATGTGTCTCTAACGTGGTTATACATTTAGCAGGAGGTTAGGAAGTGCAGCTCAGTTTCCACTTCATTTTGTTGGCAGTGAGCACATAGCCTGTCATCTCTGGAGAGCCAGGTCTGACTATGGTGGCCTCTATAAATAGCAAGGCTATGCTCACTGAGTCTGTACATAGTACAAAAGATTTTCTTATTTTAGGGTCAGTCACAGTGGTCAGGTATTCCACCACAGTTTACTTTCTGTTTAGGGCCAAATAGCTAGTTTGCTTTGTTTTTTTGGTTGATTCTTTACAATGTGTCAAATAATATCATTTTTCTTTCTCATAATTTGGGTGGGTCTAATTGTGTTTCTGTCCTGGGACTCTGTGGGGTCTGTTATTGTTTGTGAACAGAGCCCCAGAACCAGCAGGCTGAGGGCACTCTTCTCCAGGTTCATCTCTCTGTGGGTGATGGATTTGTGGTGAAATGTGTGAGCATTGCTACCTTTCGGTGGTTGTAGAATTGAACAGCTCTTTTTCTAGATTCTGAATACTGGTGGTTATTAATTCTGCTCTGCATGTTTTTGTTTTGGGGGTTTTTACGTTGTTTACTCCAAGTACATTTTGGAGAATTCTGCATACAGAGTCTCAATTGGATGTTCTGTGAATTTAATTTAATTTAAAAAAAGTATAATTCTTTGTGTGCTCTAGGTATTCTCAAACTGGGGTACGGGTACGCGTAGTTCCGTCGGGGGTATGCCAAATAAAAATGTAATTCACATTTGAATAAAAAAATAAATAATAATACATGTATTTTTTAACATTTGTTTCCTTCACATTTTCAAACTGTCCATTGATATTATATATAACATACAATATAATAATAATAATAATATACATTTATATTTTCCAACGGGTCTATCTATGTCAAATACAGGTAGTCTAGTCAAATAATGAACATCCATTCACATTAACCGTCACTCTTTCACAGGAATCCCACTAGGCCAACCGTAGCTGCTGCTCATGTTGGTATCTGTACTGATGGAGCATAAGCCATGACAGGGAGACATAGTGGAGTGGTAACGTGCCTGCAAGCTGCTCATCCCGATGCCAGTGGGTACACTGCAGCATCCACCGAGAGGCTCTTGGGTACACTGCAGCATCCACCGAGAGGCTCTTGGTAACACTGCAGCATCCACCGAGAGGCTCTTGGTAACACTGCAGCATCCACTGAGAGGCTCTTGGGTACACTGCAGCATCCACCGAGAGGCTCTTGGTAACACTGCAGCATCCACCGAGAGGCTCTTGGGTACACTGCAGCATCCACCGAGAGGCTCTTGGTAACACTGCAGCATCCACCGAGAGGCTCTTGGGTACACTGCAGCATCCACTGAGAGGCTCTTGGGTACACTGCAGCATCCACCGAGAGGCTCTTGGTAACACTGCAGCATCCACCGAGAGGCTCCTGGGTACACTGCAACATCCACTGAGAGGCTCTTGAGTACACTGCAGCATCCACCGAGAGGCTCTTGAGTACAATGCAGCATCCACCGAGAGGCTCTTGGGTACACTGCAGCATCCACCGAGAGGCTCTTGGGTAGACTGCAGCATCCACTGAGAGGCTCTTGGGTACACTGCAGCATCCACCGAGAGGCTCTTGGGTACACTGCAGCATCCACCGAGAGGCTCTTGGGTACACTGCAGCATCCACCGAGAGGCTCTTGAGTACAATGCAGCATCCACCGAGAGGCTCTTGGGTACACTGCAGCATCCACCGAGAGGCTCTTGGGTTCACTGCAGCATCCACTGAGAGGCTCTTGGGTACACTGCAGCATCCACCGAGAGGCTCTTGGGTACACTGCAGCATCCACCGAGAGGCTCTTGGGTTCAATGCAGCATCCACCGAGAGGCTCTTGCTGCCAAGGGAATGCCTGATATCTTGAAAGACGTTTTGGACTCTACAGTGAAAATGGTTAACTTGGTTAAAGCAAGGCCCCTGAACTCTCGTGTATTTTCTGAATTATGCAATGATATGGGCAGCGACCATGTAACGCTTTTACAACATACAGAAGTGAATTGGTTATCAAGGGGAAAAGTATTGACATTTGTTTTTAAATTGAGCTTAAAGTTTTCTTTACTGACCATAATTTCGCTTTTCCGACCACTTGCATGATGAGAAGTTTCTAACACGACTGGCCTATCTGGATGAGGTTTTTTCTCACCAGAATGATCTGAATCTAGGATTACAGGGACTCTCCCCAACTATATTCAATGTGCGGGATAAAATTGAATCTATGATTAAGAAGTTGGAGTTCTTCTCTGTCTACATTAACAAGGACAACACACAGGTCTTTCCATCATGTTTTTTTTGTGAGCAAATGAACTCAAACTTACAGACAATGCCAAATATGATATAGCGAAGCACCTGAGTGAGCTGGGTGCGCAATTACGTAGGTACTTTCCTGAAACGGATGACACAAACAACTGGATTCGTTATCCTTTTCATGCCCTGCCTCCAGTCCACTTACCGATATCTGAACAAGAGAGGCTCATCAAACTTGCAACAAGCGGTTCTGTGAAAATAGAATTTAATCAGAGCCACTGCCAGATCTCTGAATGCACTCAGAGTTTCCTGCCTTGGCAAATCGTGCTGTTAAGACACTGATTGTCACGCCTGCTCCCGCTCTTCCCCTTGGCGCTCGAGGGTGCCAGGCTCCCCAGCATTACGCACTCCTGCCTTCCCCTGTCACGCGCAAACGCGATTATTGGACTCAACTGAGCTCAATCACCTCTGTCGTTACCTCCCATATATCTGTCTGTTCCCCACTCTGTTCCCTGCTTCAGCATGGATTGTCATAGGTTGAATGTTGATTGGTTAAATGTTGAATGTTTTTGAAAGGGTTTTTGGCAACCACTGGGCGCAGTTCTACCCACTTGGGAGCCAGGCCCGTCCATTGGGGAGCCAGGCCCGTCCATTGGGGAGCCAAGCCCGTCCATTGGGGAGCCAGGCCCGTCCGTTGGGGAGCCAGGCCAAGCCAATCAGATTTAGTTTTTTTCCCCCACAAAAGGGCTTAATTACAGAAATAACCACTCCTCAGTTTCATCAGCTGTCCGAGTGGCTGGGCTCAGACCATCCCGCGGTTGATGTGAAGCCGGATGTGGAGGTCCTGGGCTGGCGTGGTTACATATGGTGTGCGGTTGTGAGGCCGGTTGGACATACTGAAAAAATTCTCTAAAACGACGTTGCAGGCAGCATATAGTGGAGAAGTGAACATGAAATTCTCTGGCAACAGCTCTGGTGGACAATCCTGCATTGTCGATTGTACGCTCCCTCAAAATGTTAGACATTGTGCGATTAAAACACAACTCTAAAATGTGTGTGTTTGTTTATTAGCCCCAGCACAAGGTCCACCTTTTACATTTTGTAATTTTTATTTAACTAGGCAAGTCAGTTAAGAACAAATGTGTATTTGCAATGATGGCCTACCAAGAGACAAAAGGCTTACTGCGGTATGATCGCGAAGCTTCTCAAACTTATCCTTCATCTTCCTTTCTGTGCTGGGTCTGGATAAATAAACAGTAAAGTGTTTAACTTCTGTACCTCGGGCAGCTCTTGTCCTCCATGGCTCACTCAGATGTCTTACCTTACTATGTATGCTGTTTGATCACTAGTGACTATGCCTTCACTAAAAGGCATTCAGCTTATCCTGTTTGATCACTAGTGACTATGTCTTCACTAAAAGGCATTCAGCTTCTGTTTGATCACTAGTGACTATGCCTTCACTAAAAGGCATTCAGCTTCTCCTTTTTGATCACTAGTGACTATGCCTTCACTAAAAGGCATTCAGCTTATCCTGTTTGATCTCTAGTGACTATGCCTTACCTAAAAGGCATTCAGCTTATCCTGTTTGATCACTAGTGACTATGCCTTCACTAAAAGGCATTCAGCTTCTCCTGTTTGATCACTAGTGACTATGGCTTCACTATGCCTTCAGCTTCTCCTGTAAACCCTGCTGTTCAGACTTGAGTTTCTCCTGGAATTAAATCAAAACTTATGACACGATTCTGTGTTTGAAAACATTGGGCTCTATTTTAACAAACCTAGCGTAATGGAAAATCTAAGGGCTCTATTTTAACAAACCTGACACAAAGGTAAACCTGAGGGCTCTATTTTAACAAACCTGGCGAAATGGTAAATCTAAGTGCTCTATTTTAACTAACCTAGCATAATGGTAAATCTAAGTGCTCTATTTTAACAAACCTAGCATAATGGTAAATCTAAGCGCTCTATTTTAACAAACCTAGCATAATGGTAAATCTAAGTGCTCTATTTTAACTAACCTAGCATAATGGTAAATCTAAGTGCTCTATTTTAACAAACCTAGCATAATGGTAAATCTAAGTGCTCTATTTTAACTAACCTAGCATAATGGTAAATCTAAGTGCTCTATTTTAACTAACCTGACACAAAGGTAAACCTGAGGGCTCTATTTTAACAAACCTGGCCAATCAGAGCGTGCTCAATGGCGAAATATGTGGATGCTTTAATTTATGTATTTACGGTCTTTTATGTGTTGCCTTGGAATCAACTCCAATGTTAATTGTAGTTTGATAAATGGCTTACAGAAATAACAAAATGTAGACTAATCTTTGCTTAATACATTAACTTGAACTCATTTGCATTCCACATTGTTCTAAGTAATTGCATGTCTTCAATAGAATTCACACTGATATTAATCACGTTTCAGGTAAGACCCAGATGCAGACAACGTCAAAGTAACAACAGTTTATTAATCGAACAGGGTCAGGCAAAAGGCAGGTCAAGGGCAGGCAGAGGTCAGTAATCCACATAGTAAAGGTACAGTACGGCAGGCAGTCTCTTGGTCAGGGCAGGCAGAGGTCAGTAATCCACATAGTAAAGGTACAGTACGGCAGGCAGTCTCTTGGTCAGGGCAGGCAGAGGTCAGTAATCCACATAGTAAAGGTACAGTACGGCAGGCAGTCTCTTGGTCAGGGTGGTCAACATGGGAAAACTAGGAAACAGGAACAATCGAGAGACAGGAGCAGAGGGAAAACCCGCTGGTAGTCTTGACAAAACAAAACGAACTGGCAACAGACAAACAAACAGAACACAGGTATAAATACACAGGGGATAATGGGGAAGATGGGCAACACCTGGAGGGAGGTGGAGACAATCACAAAGACAGGTGAAACAGATCAGGGTGTGACAGATATAGGGGCAATGCCTACTGTACATTACATTATGGCTGCACATGGACACTCCAAACATTGTCAATAAGCAAGATTCTAATCAAATTAAAACTATTTGTTTTAAAAATAGGCTGTGTCACACTTACAGGCACCATCATTTCTCCCCGTGGCCATGTAATATTAAAACGCAGACTATGGACGTCCGTACTTTCCACAGTAGCAGGACAAAGATCCAACATAAAGAGAATGGGAGAATGTCCACAGTTATACTGCTCCCCAATAGGCCTGTTTTATAAACATAATCAGAACCACAGATCAGATCACATTCAAACATCTCCAGAAGTTGCATTGCATTGTGCGCCACAGACGTTGTAACCATAAAACCAGAAAGGTGAATCATTCTATATTGAACTAGAAATATAAACGCAACATGTAAATGTTTTGCTCGTATGTTTTCATGAGCTGAAATAAACGATCCCAAAAAATGTTCCATACACACAAAGAAGCTTAGGTTACAGTGGTATAAAGTACTTAATTAAAAACACTTTAAAAAGTACTACTTAAATGTTTTTTGGGGGTATCTGTACTTTACTAATTATATGTGTGACAATTTTTACTTTACTGCATTCCTAAAAAAAAATAAATGTACTTTTTACTCCATCCATTTTTCACTGACACCCAAAAAGTACTTGTTACATTTTGAATGCTTGGCAGGAAAAAGAGGAAATGGTGCAATTCACACACTTATCGAGAGAACATCCCTACTACCTCTGATCTGGAGGACTCACTAAACAGAGAACATCCCTGGTCATCACTACTGCCTCTGATCTGGAGGACTCACTAAACAGAGAACATCCCTGGTCATCTCTACTGCCTCTGATCTGGAGGACTCACTAAACAGAGAACATCCCTGGTCATCCCTACTGCCTCTGATCTGGAGGACTCACTAAACAGAGAACATCCCTGGTCATCCCTACTGCCTCTGATCTGGAGGACTCACTAAACAGAGAACATCCCTGGTCATCCCTACTGCCTCTGATCTGGAGGACTCACTAAACAGAGAACATCCCTGGTCATCCCTGCTGCCTCTGATCTGGAGGACTCACTAAACAGAGAACATCCCTGGTCATCCCTACTGCCTCTAATCTGACGAACTCACTAAACAGAGAACATCCCTGGTCATCCCTACTGCCTCTAATCTGACGAACTCACTAAACACACATGCTTCATTTGTAAAATGTCTGAGTGTCGGTGTGTTCCCCTGGCTAGCTGTACATTTAAATACAAAAATGGTTTGCTTACTATGAAGAATGTGAAATGATTTATACTTTTACTTTTGATATATTTTAGCAATTACATGTACTTTTGATACTTAATAAGTATATTTAAAACCAAATACTTTTAGACTTTTACTCAAGGAGTGTTTTACTGGGTGACTTTCACTTTTACCTGAGGCATTTTCTATTAAGGTATCTTTACTTTTACTCAAGTAGGATTTTACTGGGTGACTTTGACTTTTACTTGAGGCTTATTTCTCTCCAATCTTGTGCAGAATTTTTTTGCATCCCTGTTGGTGAGCATTTCTCCTTTGTCAACATCATTACAGAGGTGCACCTTGTACTGGGGAAAGGTTTGAGAAGCTTCACCAGTTTCTACGAGATGAAGAGACAGCCAGGATAGCTGCCCTGAGGGAGGAAGAGGAGCAGATGTCAGATGATGAAGAGGAAGAACAGGGAGATGACCAGAGAGATATCATCCATTTTAGAATGTATTGAAGCCATAGATGACAAGCTGAGAGCTAAAGACAAAGAATTCCTGCCAGTAGGAATTCTCCATTTTAGGAATATGTTAAAAATGTAATGACTGCGTTTTCGTCTTTTGAGCTTCTAGTCATGAAACCTATGCTACTCAATCACTTTTTATAGCTACTGTTTTACCGACCTCCTGGGCCGTATACAGCGTTCCTCACAGAGTTCCCTGAAGTCCTATCGGACCTCGTAGTCATGGCAGATAATATTCTAATTTATGTTTTCAATATTCACATGGAGAAATACACAGACCCACTCCAAAAGGCTTTCGGAGCCATCATTGACTCAATGGGTTGTCCAACATGTCTCGAGCTACACATTACCACGATCATACCCTGTATCTAGTTATGTCCCGTGGAATAGATATCGTGGATCTTCCTCATAATCCTGGACTATCGGACCACCATCTTTGTACGTATGCAATCGCAACAAACTACTTGGTCAGACCCCAATCAAGGACTATCAAATGTCGCTAGAAATTCTTGAACAACGCAAAGATTCCTAGATGCCCTTCCAGACTCCCTCCACCTTACACATCGACGTTGGAGGATGAAAAATCATTTAACCACCTAACTGAAGAAACTTAACCTTGGGTAAAAATCCAAATGCAGTCGCACCGCTAAAAACAACTAAATAAAATGTCACAAGAAACTAGCTATAAAGAAAATACCCTAAAACAAGCTTGCAGAAAAATTGGAACGGAAATGGCCCTCCACCAAATCTGCCAACTAGCTTGGAAAGTGAGTACCGTGCAAAAGCCCTCACTGCTGCTAGATCAGCCTATTTTTCCAACCTGATTGAGGAGAATTAAAAACAATTCAAAATAGTTCCAAAGCGAACTATGCAACAGGATTCCACAAGTGAGGATGGCATTCACTTCAGCAGTGATGAATTCATTAACTTCTTTGACGAAAATATCGTGATCGTTAAGCAAACTAAGGTCTCCTCTTTGATATGCGTATTTCTACAAAACTCAGTTGTCCCGAGTCTGCACAGAACTGCCTCTCTGTTTTTTTTATCCTGTATCTCTAATCGTGGACTCTAAACCTTCTAGCTGTCTACCGCACCCTGTTCCTACTATAGGGTGCAATACTGAAAGAGCTACTTCCTGTGCCTGTCACTTCTATGTTGAACATAATAAACATCTCCCTGTATGTACCAAATTCACTAAAAAGGGCAGTAACAAAGCCTCACCTTAAAAAGCCAAACAGTGACACCCGCCACAAAAAAAAGGTTTAAAATATAATATTTTAAAAACTTTTCCCCGTTCACCTTTGCCTCGATCCCGACTAGTCTCTCAGTCCCTGCCGCTGAAAAACATCCCCACAGCATGATGCTGCCACCACCATGCTTCACCGTAGGGATGGTGCCACCACCATGCTTCACCGTAGGGATGGTGCCACCACCATGCTTCACCGTAGGGATGGTGCCACCACCATGCTTCACCGTAGGGATGGTGCCACCACCATGCTTCACCGTAGGGATGGTGCCACCACCATGCTTCACCGTAGGGATGGTGCCACCACCATGCTTCACCGTAGGGATGGTGCCACCACCATGCTTCACCGTAGTGATGGTGCCACCACCATGCTTCACCGTAGGGATGGTGCCACCACCATGCTTCACCATAGGGATGGTGCCATCACCATGCTTCACCGTAGGATGGTGCCACCACCATGCTTCACAGTAGGGATGGTGCCAGATTTTCTCCAGGTGTGACGCTTGGCATTCAGGCCAAAATAGTTCAATCTTGGTTTCATCAGACCAGAGAATCTTGTTTCTCATGGTCTGAGAGTCCTTTAGGTGCCTTTTAGCAAACTCCAAGTGGGCTGCCATGTGCTTTTTACTGAGGAGTGGCTTCCTTCTGGCCACTCTACCATAAATGCCTGATTGGTGGAGTGCTGCTGAGATGGTTGTCCTTCTGAAAGATTCTCCCATCTCCACAGAGGAACTCTGGAGCTCTATCAGAGTGTCCATGTGGTTCTTGGTCACTTCCCTTCTTCCATTTAAGAATTATGGATTTTTTTTCAAAAGGTTTACTAAGCACTTGTAACAGGCTGATTGTTCAGCTGTTTGTAACATTAAAAGGGTGCTCTGCTACTTTGGGTTAGCTGAATGACCTTTGCCTCCCTACGTGTGTGAGGGCACATACCATCTTCTAGGCTTAAAATTGAAGATGTGGCAAACAGGAGTTACAATGTATTCCATTACCAACCTCAGCAATTTTACCATCGAGGTTGTCGGTACCAGGTGGTTTGTCCTTATTTATAGACAGCAACAATATTATAGATCGAGTTGAGATGATACAAAGGCCAATTAGAGAGAGAGTTTAGCAACCCACCCAAGGAACAGGTCTGGTTATACTCTGCATGACAGCACTGAGGCTTCTGCTCAGTCTATCCACCACAGAGCGATGGAGAGAGGGATGGAGAGGATGGAGGGATAGAGGTAGAGGGAGAGCAAGTTAGAGAAAAACCTGGGTGAGAGGGTCAGAGAGACGGAGAAAGAGAGGGAGGTAGAGATGGAGATGGACGGAATAGAAGGGGGATTGAGAGAGAGAGGGAGGTAGAGATGGAGATGGACGGAATAGAAGGGGGATGGAGGTAGAGAGGGAGGTAGAGATGGACGGAATAGAAGGGGGATGGAGAGAGAGGGGGAGAGCAAGGTAGAGGAAGAGAGGATGAGGAAGGGAAAAATAGGGAGCGGAGGGAGTGAAAAGAGGGGGAGATGGAGAGAGAGAGGGGTGGAAAGAGAGAGGTGAAGAGACAGTAGAGAGGAAGAGAGAGTAGAGAGAGGTGAAGAGAAAGAGAGAGTAGAGAGAGGTGAAGAGAAAGAGAGAGTAGAGAGAGGAAGAGAAAGAGAGAGTAGAGAGAGGTGAAGAGAGAGAGAGAGTAGAGAGAGGAAGAGAAAGACAGTAGAGAGAGGAAGAGAAAGAGAGAGTAGAGAGAGGAAGAGAAAGACAGTAGAGAGAGGTGAAGAGAAAGAGAGAGTAGAGAGAGGTGAAGAGAGAGAGAGTAGAGAGGAAGAGAAAGACAGAGAGAGGAAGAGAAAGAGAGAGTAGAGTGAGAGGTGAAGAGAGGTGAAGAGAGAGAGTAGAATAGAGCGAGACGGGTCATGAGCTGAATTTTTCAGCATGTTTATGAAAATGTATATTTGGATAAATTTAGATTTTTTTTGACAAGAACATATACACTCCATAACATAACTTTAACTTCAAATCAAAACTTCAAACCTACATCCTGATTTTGGACAAAATTACCAGGAAGGATTCCTACTACCAATTTTTCTTTTTCAGAGGACTGTACAGGAAATGCTCTGACAAAACATTGACCAGCAAAAAAAGAAGCACAACAGAAACCTGGAAATACCATTCCAGCCTGGAACTGAGTGAGTACTGTTCAGTCTGAAGCTACTTTTAAAAGCCTGGAACTGAGTGAGTACTGTTCAGTCTGAAGCTACTTTTAAAAGCCTGGAACTGAGTGAGTACTGTTCAGTCTGAAGCTACTTTTAAAAGCCTGGAACTGAGTGAGTACTGTTCAGTCTGAAGCTACTTTTAAAAGCCTGGAACTGAGTGAGTACTGTTCAGTCTGAAGCTACTTTTAAAAGCCTGGAACTGAGTGAGTACTGTTCAGTCTGAAGCTACTTTTAAAAGCCTGGAACTGAGTGAGTACTGTTCAGTCTGAAGCTACTTTTAAAAGCCTGGAACTGAGTGAGTACTGTTCAGTCTGAAGCTACTTTTAAAAGCCTGGAACTGAGTGAGTACTGTTCAGTCTGAAGCTACTTTTAAAAGCCTGGAACTGAGTGAGTACTGTTCAGTCTGAAGCTACTTTTAAAAGCCTGGAACTGAGTGAGTACGGTTCAGTCTGAAGCTACTTTTAAAAGCCTGGAACTGAGTGAGTACTGTTCAGTCTGAAGCTACTTTTAAAAGCCTGGAACTGAGTGAGTACTGTTCAGTCTGAAGCTACTTTTAAAAGCCTGGAACTGAGTGAGTACTGTTCAGTCTGAAGCTACTTTTAAAAGCCTGGAACTGAGTGAGTACTGTTCAGTCTGAAGCTACTTTTAAAAAGCCTGGAACTGAGTGAGTACGGTTCAGTCTGAAGCTACTTTTAAAAGCCTGGAACTGAGTGAGTACTGTTCAGTCTGAAGCTACTTTTAAAAGCCTGGAACTGAGTGAGTACTGTTCAGTCTGAAGCTACTTTTAAAAGCCTGGAACTGAGTGAGTACTGTTCAGTCTGAAGCTACTTTTAAAAGCCTGGAACTGAGTGAGTACGGTTCAGTCTGAAGCTACTTTTAAAAGCCTGGAACTGAGTGAGTACTGTTCAGTCTGAAGCTACTTTTAAAAGCCTGGAACTGAGTGAGTACTGTTCAGTCTGAAGCTACTTTTAAAAGCCTGGAACTGAGTGAGTACTGTTTAGTCTGAAGCTACTTTTAAAAGCCTGGAACTGAGTGAGTACTGTTTAGTCTGAAGCTACTTTTAAAAGCCTGGAACTGAGTGAGTACGGTTCAGTCTGAAGCTACTTTTAAAAGCCTGGAACTGAGTGAGTACGGTTCAGTCTGAAGCTACTTTTAAAAGCCTGGAACTGAGTGAGTACTGTTTAGTCTGAAGCTACTTTTAAAAGCCTGGAACTCAGTGAGTACTGTTCAGTCTGAAGCTACTTTTAAAAGCCTGGAATAAAAATAGATTAGAATAATCTATTTTACTCAATAAGGACTGAATGCTAAATTAAGGCTATCAAGTTTGATAGGACAGAACAGATCTGGCTGCAACTTCAATTAGCAACTGAGGTGTGAAGTGAGAGCTGTCAAAGTCCTTGAGTCCAACAACGACAGGAGAGATTCACAGCCTCCTTCCCTCAGTAAGAGCATTGAAGATGGGTCGTGGCTGGGTCTTCCAGCATGACGACAGGAGAGATTCACAGCCTCCTTCCCTCAGTAAGAGCATTGAAGATGGGTCGTGGCTGGGTCTTCCAGCATGACGACAGGAGAGATTCACAGCCTCCTTCCCTCAGTAAGAGCATTGAAGATGGGTCGTGGCTGGGTCTTCCAGCATGACGACAGGAGAGATTCACAGCCTCCTCCACCCAAATACACAGGCTCCATGACTTCCTCAATCAATCAAATGTATAAATCAAATGTATTGATAAAGCCCTTCTTACATCAGCTGATGTCACAAAGTGCTGTACAGAAACCCAGCCTAAAACCCCAAACAGCAAGCAATACAGATATAGGTTATCACAATACCTGTAACGGTTCTCTTGTGGTGAAGGAGAGTCGGACCAAAATGCAGCGTGTAGATTGGCGTGACAATACAGATATAGGTTATCACAATACATGTAACGGTTCTCTTGTGGTGAAGGAGAGTCGGACCAAAATGCAGCGTGTAGATTGGCGTGACAATACAGATATAGGTTATCACAATACCTGTAACGGTTCTCTTGTGGTGAAGGAGAGTCGGACCAAAATGCAGCGTGTAGATTGGCGTGACAATACAGATATAGGTTATCACAATACCTGTAACGGTTCTCTTGTGGTGAAGGAGAGTCGGACCAAAATGCAGCGTGTAGATTGGCGTGACAATACAGATATAGGTTATCACAATACCTGTAACGGTTCTCTTGTGGTGAAGGAGAGTCGGACCAAAATGCAGCGTGTAGATTGGCGTGACAATACAGATATAGGTTATCACAATACCTGTAACGGTTCTCTTGTGGTGAAGGAGAGTCGGACCAAAATGCAGCGTGTAGATTGGCGTGACAATACAGATATAGGTTATCACAATACCTGTAACGGTTCTCTTGTGGTGAAGGAGAGTCGGACCAAAATGCAGCGTGTAGATTGGCGTGACAATACAGATATAGGTTATCACAATACCTGTAACGGTTCTCTTGTGGTGAAGGAGAGTCGGACCAAAATGCAGCGTGTAGATTGGCGTGACAATACAGATATAGGTTATCACAATACCTGTAACGGTTCTCTTGTGGTGAAGGAGAGTCGGACCAAAATGCAGCGTGTAGATTGGCGTGACAATACAGATATAGGTTATCACAATACCTGTAACGGTTCTCTTGTGGTGAAGGAGAGTCGGACCAAAATGCAGCGTGTAGATTGGCGTGACAATACAGATATAGGTTATCACAATACCTGTAACGGTTCTCTTGTGGTGAAGGAGAGTCGGACCAAAATGCAGCGTGTAGATTGGCGTGACAATACAGATATAGGTTATCACAATACCTGTAACGGTTCTCTTGTGGTGAAGGAGAGTCGGACCAAAATGCAGCGTGTAGATTGGCGTGACAATACAGATATAGGTTATCACAATACCTGTAACGGTTCTCTTGTGGTGAAGGAGAGTCGGACCAAAATGCAGCGTGTAGATTGGCGTGACAATACAGATATAGGTTATCACAATACACCCCTTGGATGTAAAAAAAAAAAAAAGGAAAGAAAAACAAGAAAAAAATAAGCTCCTCATGTGGAGAACATAATGAACATGAACGTAAGCAACTTCCCTGGCATGGCACTGTGCTGTATTTTGGGGCGCAGGTAGCCTAGTGGTTAGAGCGTTGGACTAGTAACCAGCAGGTAGCCTAGTGGTTAGAGTGTTGGACTAGTAACCAGCAGGTAGCCTAGTGGTTAGAGTGTTGGACCAGTAACCAGCAGGTAGCCTAGTGGTTAGAGCGTTGGACTAGTAACCAGCAGGTAGCCTAGTGGTTAGAGCGTTGGACTAGTAACCAGCAGGTAGCCTAGTGGTTAGAGTGTTGGACTAGTAACCAGCAGGTAGCCTAGTGGTTAGAGCGTTGGACTAGTAACCAGCAGGTAGCCTAGTGGTTAGAGCGTTGGACTAGTAACCAGCAGGTAGCCTAGTGGTTAGAGCGTTGGACTAGTAACCAGCAGGTAGCCTAGTGGTTAGAGCATTGGCCCAGTAACCAGCAGGTAGCCTAGTGGTTAGAGTGTTGGACTAGTAACCAGCAGGTAGCCTAGTGGTTAGAGCGTTGGCCCAGTAACCAGCAGGTAGCCTAGTGGTTAGAGCGTTGGACTAGTAACCAGCAGGTAGCCTAGTGGTTAGAGCATTGGCCCAGTAACCAGCAGGTAGCCTAGTGGTTAGAGTGTTGGACTAGTAACCAGCAGGTAGCCTAGTGGTTAGAGCGTTGGCCCAGTAACCAGCAGGTAGCCTAGTGGTTAGAGCGTTGGCCCAGTAACCAGCAGGTAGCCTAGTGGTTAGAGCGTTGGACTAGTAACCAGCAGGTAGCCTAGTGGTTAGAGCGTTGGCCCAGTAACCAGCAGGTAGCCTAGTGGTTAGAGCGTTGGCCCAGTAACCAGCAGGTAGCCTAGTGGTTAGAGCATTGGCCCAGTAACCAGCAGGTAGCCTAGTGGTTAGAGCGTTGGACTAGTAACCAGCAGGTAGCCTAGTGGTTAGAGCGTTGGACTAGTAACCAGCAGGTAGCCTAGTGGTTAGAGTGTTGGCCCAGTAACCAGCAGGTAGCCTAGTGGTTAGAGTGTTGGACTAGTAACCAGCAGGTAGCCTAGTGGTTAGAGGGTTGGCCCAGTAACCAGCAGGTAGCCTAGTGGTTAGAGTGTTGGACTAGTAACCAGCAGGTAGCCTAGTGGTTAGAGTGTTGGACTAGTAACCAGCAGGTAGCCTAGTGGTTAGAGTGTTGGACTAGTAACCAGCAGGTAGCCTAGTGGTTAGAGCGTTGGACTAGTAACCAGCAGGTAGCCTAGTGGTTAGAGCATTGGCCCAGTAACCAGCAGGTAGCCTAGTGGTTAGAGTGTTGGACTAGTAACCAGCAGGTAGCCTAGTGGTTAGAGTGTTGGACCAGTAGCCAGCAGGTAGCCTAGTGGTTAGAGCATTGGCCCAGTAACCAGCAGGTAGCCTAGTGGTTAGAGTGTTGGACTAGTAACCAGCAGGTAGCCTAGTGGTTAGAGCGTTGGACCAGTAGCCAGCAGGTAGCCTAGTGGTTAGAGCATTGGCCCAGTAACCAGCAGGTAGCCTAGTGGTTAGAGTGATGGCCCAGTAACCAGCAGGTAGCCTAGTGGTTAGAGCGTTGGCCCAGTAACCAGCAGGTAGCCTAGTGGTTAGAGTGATGGCCCAGTAACCAGCAGGTAGCCTAGTGGTTAGAGCGTTGGCCCAGTAACCAGCAGGTAGCCTAGTGGTTAGAGTGTTGGACTAGTAACCAGCAGGTAGCCTAGTGGTTAGAGGGTTGGCCCAGTAACCAGCAGGTAGCCTAGTGGTTAGAGCGTTGGACTAGTAACCAGCAGGTAGCCTAGTGGTTAGAGCGTTGGCCCAGTAACCAGCAGGTAGCCTAGTGGTTAGAGCGTTGGCCCAGTAACCAGCAGGTAGCCTAGTGGTTAGAGCATTGGCCCAGTAACCAGCAGGTAGCCTAGTGGTTAGAGCGTTGGACTAGTAACCAGCAGGTAGCCTAGTGGTTAGAGCGTTGGACTAGTAACCAGCAGGTAGCCTAGTGGTTAGAGTGTTGGCCCAGTAACCAGCAGGTAGCCTAGTGGTTAGAGTGTTGGACTAGTAACCAGCAGGTAGCCTAGTGGTTAGAGGGTTGGCCCAGTAACCAGCAGGTAGCCTAGTGGTTAGAGTGTTGGACTAGTAACCAGCAGGTAGCCTAGTGGTTAGAGTGTTGGACTAGTAACCAGCAGGTAGCCTAGTGGTTAGAGGGTTGGCCCAGTAACCAGCAGGTAGCCTAGTGGTTAGAGTGTTGGACTAGTAACCAGCAGGTAGCCTAGTGGTTAGAGTGTTGGCCCAGTAACCAGCAGGTAGCCTAGTGGTTAGAGTGTTGGACTAGTAACCAGCAGGTAGCCTAGTGGTTAGAGGGTTGGACTAGTAACCAGCAGGTAGCCTAGTGGTTAGAGGGTTGGCCCAGTAACCAGCAGGTAGCCTAGTGGTTAGAGTGTTGGACTAGTAACCAGCAGGTAGCCTAGTGGTTAGAGTGTTGGCCCAGTAACCAGCAGGTAGCCTAGTGGTTAGAGTGTTGGACTAGTAACCAGCAGGTAGCCTAGTGGTTAGAGGGTTGGACTAGTAACCAGCAGGTAGCCTAGTGGTTAGAGGGTTGGACTAGTAACCAGCAGGTAGCCTAGTGGTTAGAGCGTTGGCCCACTAACCAGCAGGTAGCCTAGTGGTTAGAGGGTTGGACTAGTAACCAGCAGGTAGCCTAGTGGTTAGAGTGTTGGACTAGTAACCAGCAGGTAGCCTAGTGGTTAGAGGGTTGGACTAGTAACCAGCAGGTAGCCTAGTGGTTAGAGTGTTGGACTAGTAACCAGCAGGTAGCCTAGTGGTTAGAGGGTTGGCCCAGTAACCAGCAGGTAGCCTAGTGGTTAGAGTGTTGGCCCAGTAACCAGCAGGTAGCCTAGTGGTTAGAGTGTTGGACTAGTAACCAGCAGGTAGCCTAGTGGTTAGAGTGTTGGCCCAGTAACCAGCAGGTAGCCTAGTGGTTAGAGTGTTGGACTAGTAACCAGCAGGTAGCCTAGTGGTTAGAGGGTTGGACTAGTAACCAGCAGGTAGCCTAGTGGTTAGAGCGTTGGCCCACTAACCAGCAGGTAGCCTAGTGGTTAGAGTGTTGGACTAGTAACCAGCAGGTAGCCTAGTGGTTAGAGTGTTGGCCCAGTAACCAGCAGGTAGCCTAGTGGTTAGAGGGTTGGACTAGTAACCAGCAGGTAGCCTAGTGGTTAGAGGGTTGGACTAGTAACCAGCAGGTAGCCTAGTGGTTAGAGGGTTGGACTAGTAACCAGCAGGTAACCTAGTGGTTAGAGGGTTGGACTAGTAACCAGCAGGTAGCCTAGTGGTTAGAGTGTTGGCCCAGTAACCAGCAGGTAGCCTAGTGGTTAGAGTGTTGGCCCAGTAACCAGCAGGTAGCCTAGTGGTTAGAGTGTTGGCCCAGTAACCAGCAGGTAGCCTAGTGGTTAGAGTGTTGGCCCAGTAACCAGCAGGTAGCCTAGTGGTTAGAGTGTTGGCCCAGTAACCAGCAGGTAGCCTAGTGGTTAGAGTGTTGGCCCAGTAACCAGCAGGTAGCCTAGTGGTTAGAGTGTTGGCCCAGTAACCAGCAGGTAGCCTAGTGGTTAGAGTGTTGGACCAGTAACCAGCAGGTAGCCTAGTGGTTAGAGTGTTGGACCAGTAACCAGCAGGTAGCCTAGTGGTTAGAGTGTTGGCCCAGTAACCAGCAGGTAGCCTAGTGGTTAGAGTGTTGGCCCAGTAACCAGCAGGTAGCCTAGTGGTTAGAGTGTTGGACCAGTAACCGAAAAGTTGCTAGATCAAATCCCCGAGCTGACAAGGTAAAAATCTGTCATTCTGCCCCTTAACAAGGCAGTTAACCCACTGTTCCTAGGCAGTCAAATAAGAATTTGTTCTTAACTGACTTGCCTAGTTAAATAAAGGTTAAATCAAATGTAAAAATACATTAACACACTCAGGATACTAGACAACAATGACAGTGTGTCAGCCAATGTCAACCTGTACTTGGTATTGGTACAGGGCAACCCCAAACAGTTTCAGCTGGAATTCCAAATAATTAAAAGGGGGAGCGCAGCAGGAGAAGCTCTCTCTCGATGACTAAGACCAGACTTCTTCCTTAAACATCCCCACAGACGAGCAACCCCAAACAGAAAGTCAACCCTCCCAGCACAGAACACTACTCCCTCACTGAAATGTAGGATACATTCACCCAGCTGTAGGCTGGGTAGGTGGAGCTGGAACACCGGTTGAACACACTCCACTCAGCACAGACACAGACAACAGTCCAACACGACAACACCCCCTGTAAGAACAGCCTGCAGCACCCGGCCTCACCCTACTAGAATCTGATGTCTACTGTTTGCTGATGATCTGGTGCTTCTGTCCCTAACCAAGGAGGGCCTACAGAGGCACCTAGATCTTTTTGCACAGATTCTGACAGACCTGGGCCCTGACAGACCTGGGCCCTGACAGTGAATCTCAGTAAGGCAAAACTAATGGTGCTCCAAAAAAGGTCCAGTATATCCAAAACAACAAATACAAATTGTATCTAGACACCGTTGCCTAGACAGATGAGCTTGAGTTTCTCTCTATGCAGACCACCTCAGGCACTGCTGAGGGAAGGGGGTTCCTGGAAGAAGGTTCCTCAAAAGCCAAGTAAAGTGGAGTAAAGTGGAGGATCCATTAAGGATATTTGACTAACAAAGTGGACATCCAGAAGGTTCCTTGGATTCCCAGCTTTTCTCTAGACAGGGGAAGAAGCTGGGAAGACAACAGAACACAGAAGCTGTGTTCACACAGCAGGAGGTCAGGAGGTCGTCTGGGAGTGACCAGGATGTGGCTGCCATTTTCTCCGTCAGACACATTCCAGAATCTGTTTTGGTCTTTAAAAGGAAAATATATCTCCTTGCTTTTCTTTGCTCTTGTTGCTATACCGCTCTGTGCTAACGAAACACTGTAAGTTATACATCTAGTAGCTAATGTGAACAGTCTGTTGCAGGACATGTAGCGTAGTAGTTATCTAGTTCGCTTCACACGCTTTAGGCCCACGGTGTTATAGGCATTGAGCATTGGAAATAAACGTTACAGTAATGTGAATGTAAAGTGATTACAAGTAAGCCAGGTGTTGCTGAACATTGTGTCACACTTGTTTTCAATAGGATGGACGAGTTCCTCTCACATCTGCCTTACTTAAAGTTCCTCTCACGTGTGTGTGAGAGACACAGAGAGAGAGAGAGAGAGAGAGAGAGAGAGAGGTCTAAATCAGACCCAGATTAGATGGCAATCACCCACCTGGGTGTCCCAGGTCTAAATCAGACCCAGATTAGATGGCAATCACCCACCTGGGTGTCCCAGGTCTAAATCAGACCCAGATTAGATGGCAATCACCCACCTGGGTGTCCCAGGTCTAAATCAGACCCTGATTAGATGGGAATCACGCACCTGGGTGTCCCAGGTCTAAATCAGACCCTGATTCCAGAGGGGAAATGAAAGCGGTCCAGATTTGAATTTGCCCTAAGATCACTAACACTCTGCCAGGACTTACATTCAGAAAGGACACGTGTACAGGACTATGACTTCTTTTGAATAGAATTGTGATCTTCCTGTATTTAACTCGATTAGGCCTATATACAGCAGAGGTTAGTCCAACTCACGCTCTTGTGATGAGGTAGCCCTGCCTGCGATCTCGCCCTCCGTCTAAGAGGGAATTCTTTCTCGGCATGATGGTTAAAACATAGGTTTCACGTGGGAGACCTCACCCATAACACTTATTAGATATGCAACCGTAAACAACATAAACATTCATGTATACAAACGACTGTGTTCAGCCTCTAGCCATCCACTCCCTCTCCCTGTGAACCATAGAGATCAATAGAGGACTCCAGAGGACTCCAGTGCCCAGAAGCCCGTTTTAAGTATGGGTAGCACCATTGAGGACATCCGCCACTGGGTGGGACTTCCTGTGGGTTCAGGAAGGAACACATACTTCCATCCAGGTCATTAGGAGGGATCAGCCAATGAATTGTGAGCAAACATTCCACAGCTGCAGGTGGCAGAAAATATTCAACCTGGGCTTTTTATTCCTGTTCAAACAACACCCTCCAGGTGGCAGTATGCACCTCTCCGGGTTGTTTACCAACTCATACAAGTAGTAGATGAAGAAATGGAAGGAGAAAATGGACCTGTTCAAAATGTCTCTGCCCATGCTCTCACAGACACCATAATGGGACAGATACTCAGTTGAGTCTTCTATCCAAGTCTATGATGTAGATGAGCGATGACACCATAATGAAACAGATACTCAGTTGAGTCTTCTATCCAAGTCTATGATGTAGATGAGCGATGACACCATAATGAAACAGATACTCAGTTGAGTCTTCTATCCAAGTCTATGATGTAGATGAGCGATGACACCATAATGAAACAGATACTCAGTTGAGTCTTCTATCCAAGTCTATGATGTAGATGAGCGATGACACCATAATGAAACAGATACTCAGTTGAGTCTTCTATCCAAGTCTATGATGTAGATGAGCGATGACACCATAATGAAACAGATACTCAGTTGCATCCTGTAACTGCCTCTATGCTGTGAACAGTTGAGGTACATTACCACAGACCTAGGATCAGATTTCGTTAACCCTATTCCTAACCATAGGCATTAGATACTAACCTAACCACAGACCTAGGATCAGATTTCCTTAACCATATACCTAACCATAGGCATTAGATGCTAACCTAACCACTGACCTAGGATCAGATTTCGTTAACCCTATTCCTAACCATAGGCATTAGATACTAACCTAACCACAGACCTAGGATCAGATTTCCTTAACCCTATTCCTAACCATAGGCATTAGATGCTAACCTAACCACTGACCTAGGATCAGATTTCGTTAACCCTATTCCTAACCATAGGCATTAGATACTAACCTAACCACAGACCTAGGATCAGATTTCCTTAACCCTATTCCTAACCATAGGCATTAGATACTAACCTAACCACTGACCTAGGATCATACTTCCTTAACCCTATTCCTAAGCATTAGATACTAACCTAACCACAGTGTGTGTGTATTCCTAAAATAAATGGCAGTGTCTATCCACTAGATGGAGCCAGTGAGCTGCTATGAACATTACCCTCCATCTCTTCCTGTTGCTCCAACCTCAGATCTGAGATCAGATTTCCCTAACCCAGTGGTGGGGAGTAGTTGAACTTTGGTATAGTTCAATGAGTAATTGAACTACATTTTTACAGTAGCTCGATGGTCGTTGAACTAAATTCAAAACTTGGTAGTGTTTTCAGTAGTTAATAATTACTACTGGAATTACACACCACTTTCTTTCTTTTTCTTTTTTGAGAAAATTAAATAAACCATGGAGGCAAGAATTTCCATCATTAGTGTATTTAATAGACTAAATTACACATTCTGTTAACATCGGACTCCAGAGTGATCCGTTCCTGCAATTTTAGTCGATGACATTTCAGATTTGGATATGATAATTTATCATGAAGTAATTTGGATGTACTGATGTACCCAAGTGGCTTTAGTTAGGTAAACTCTATTTTTTATTAAAAAGGGTAGAATTAATGTGGCTTTACTTCTTCCAGTGTGAAGCAATTAGTAGCTTGGTCAACTTAATTTTTTAAGTTAAAAGCAGATTCCCCAACGATTCGCCAAACTCAGTCCTGGGTACCTCAAAGGGTGCACATTTTGTTGTTTGTCCCTAGGGCTACACAGCTGATTCAAATAATCAACTCGTCAAGCTTTGATCATTTGAATCAGCTGTATAGTGCTAGGGCAACCTGTCCTTACACACCTAATTCCACTAATCAAAAGGGCTTGATGAGTAGATTTAGTGTGTTAATGCATTAACTGAAACCTTCTCTCCAGGATATCACACGTTTCCCATCTGAAATTACTTCCTATAGAAGAAGGATAAAAAAAAGTATTATTAAATGTATTAGTTACATTATTACATGTATTAGTTACATTATTACATGTATTAGTTACATTAAATGTATCAGTTACATGAATTTTCATGTCATCTGACCATAGCATCAGTTCCAATCCAAGTGCCAAAGGTCACGCCATAGTTAGCATCTACGTAACACACATGTGATTCAGAGTCGCTTGATGCTATATATATATATATATATATATATATATATATTACACACACACAATGAGAAATGGCTTTTTAGAGTTTATCGAGTTCACTTCATAATGTTTCTAACTAGATTCCATCAGAAATGAAGATGGTTTAAACAAGCGTGACTGTTGCAACTTTTCTCCTTTTTTCTACAGCAAATGACATCTGCAGTAAGAGCATTAGGGACTGTAGGGGTTAGAGTGTAGAGGGGGCAGGTAGCCTAGTGGTTAGAGTGTAGGGGCGGCAGGTAGCCTAGTGGTTAGAGTGTAGGGGCGGCAGGTAGCCTAGTGGTTAGAGTGTAGGGGGGGCAGGTAGTCTAGTGGTTAGAGTGTAGAGGGGGCAGGTAGCCTAGTGGTTAGAGTGTAGGGGCGGCAGGTAGCCTAGTGGTTAGAGTGTAGGGGGGCAGGTAGCCTAGTGGTTAGAGTGTAGGGGCGGCAGGTAGCCTAGTGGTTAGAGTGTAGGGCGGCAGGTAGCCTAGTGGTTAGAGTGTAGGGGCGGCAGGTAGCCTAGTGGTTAGAGTGTAGGGGCGGCAGGTAGCCTAGTGGTTAGAGTGTAGGGCGGCAGGTAGCCTAGTGGTTAGAGTGTAGGGGCGGCAGGTAGCCTAGTGGTTAGAGTGTAGGGGCGGCAGGTAGCCTAGTGGTTAGAGTGTAGGGGCGGCAGGTAGCCTAGTGGTTAGAGTGTAGGGCGGCAGGTAGCCTAGTGGTTAGAGTGGAGGGGCGGCAGGTAGCCTAGTGGTTAGAGTGTGGAGGGGCGGCAGGTAGCCTAGTGGTTAGAGTGTAGGGGCGGCAGGTAGCCTAGTGGTTAGAGTGTAGGGGCGGCAGGTAGCCTAGTGGTTAGAGTGTAGGGGCGGCAGGTAGCCTAGTGGTTAGAGTGTAGGGGCGGCAGGTAGCCTAGTGGTTAGAGTGTAGGGCGGCAGGTAGCCTAGTGGTTAGAGTGTAGGGGCGGCAGGTAGCCTAGTGGTTAGAGTGTAGGGGGCAGGTAGCCTAGTGGTTAGAGTGTAGGGGGCAGGTAGTCTAGTGGTTAGAGTGTAGGGGGCAGGTAGCCTAGTGGTTAGAGTGTAGGGGCGGCAGGTAGCCTAGTGGTTAGAGTGTAGGGGGCAGGTAGTCTAGTGGTTAGAGTGTGGGGGGGGTAGGTAGTCTAGTGGTTAGAGTGTGTGGGGGGCAGGTAGTCTAGTGGTTAGAGTGTGGGGGGGCAGGTAGTCTAGTGGTTAGAGTGTAGAGGCGGCAGGTAGCCTAGTGGTTAGAGTGTGGGGGCGGCAGGTAGCCTAGTGGTTAGAGTGTAGGGGCGGCAGGTAGCCTAGTGGTTAGAGTGTAGAGGTGGCAGGTAGACTAGTGGTTAGAGTGTAGAGGTGGCAGGTAGACTAGTGGTTAGAGTGTAGGGACGGCAGGTTCCTGTCGGCACAACATACAACGAATCCATTTCAGTGGTTAGCAAGTTGGGCAAGTAACCGAAAGGTTGCTAGATCGAATTCCGAGCTGACAATGTCAAAATCTGTCTTTCTCCCCCTGAACAAGGCAGTTAACCCACTGTTCCCCGGTAGGACGACATTGTAAATAAGAATTTTTTCTTAGCTGACTTGCCTAGCTTTAGTTAATGATTGGATATAACGTTAAAAGGTTTCATGTGTAAAACTGATTTGTTTACAGATTTAATTCATGTAAATTAGGTTTGAGAATTGTATCTCCACCAAAAATCAACAAAAGCATTGATGTCGTGTTGATAGTGTTGCTATGTGAACAAGATGGCGCCGACAGAGGGCTGCCTCGCTTCTAGTCCTTAGGAAACTTTATTTCGTGTTTCATGTATTATTTCTAACACTGCTAGGCCCAGAAAACCTTAAGTGTTATTACATACAGGCGGGAAGAACTATTAGATATCAGAGCCACGTCAACTTACCAGCACTACGACCAGGAATACGACTTTCCCGAAGGATCCTTTTGTCCAAACTACCCAGGGCATTTGAACTGATTCCAGAAGCTGACCCAAAACAATGCCGCCAGAGAAGAGGTAGACGGAGCTGTCTTCTGGTCAGACTTCGGAAGCGGGCACCCCACCCACCGCTTCCGAGTATATTACTCACTAATATCCCTAGTTAACAAAGTCAACGAAAGAGTTGCCTTCCAGAGAGACATCAGGGATTGTAACATTCTCTGTTTCACGGAAACATGGCTCTCTCGGAATATGCTGTCGAAGTCGGTAGAGCAACCTGGATTCTTTGTACGTCGTGTCGACAGGAATAAACATCTCTCTGGGAAGAAGGGCGGGGTTGTATGTTTCATGATTAACGATTCATGGTGTAATTGTTACAACATACAGGAACTCCAGTCCATTTGTTCACCTGATGTAGAATTCCTCACAATCAAATGACAACCGTATTATCTCCCAAGAGAATTCTCCTCGGTCATTGACACAGCTGTGTATATCCCCCCTCAAACCGATTCCACGATGGCCCTCAAGGAACTTGAGCTGGCGATTGTGTTTACGGACATATTCAACACCTTCCTATCCCAGTCTGCTGTCCCCACATGCTTCAAGATGGCCACCATTGTTCCTGTACCCAAGAAGGCAAAGGTAACTGAACTAAATGACAATAACGCCCCGTAGCACTCACTTCTGTCATCATGAAGTGCTTTGAGAGACTAGTCAAGGACCATATCACCTCCACCTTACCTGTCAACCTAGACCCACTTCAATTTGCTTACCGCCCCAATAGGTCCACAGACAATGCAATCGCCATAACACTGCACACTGCCCTATCCCATTTGGACAAGAGGAATACTTATGTAAGAATGCTGTTCATTGACTATAGCTCAACATTCAACACCATAGTACCCTCCAAGCTCATCATTAAGCTTGAGGCCCTGGGTCTCAACCCCACCCTGTACAATTGGATCCTGGACTTCCTGCCGGGCCACCCCCAGGTGGTGAAGGTAGGAAACAACACCTCCACTCCGCTGATGCTCAATACTGTGGCCCCACAAAGGTGCGTGCTCAGCCCCTTCCTGTACTCCCTATTCAACCATGACTGCATGGCCATGCAACTCAATCATTAAGTTTGCAGACGACACAACAATAGTGGGCTTGATTACCAACAACGACGAGACAGCCTACAGGGGAGGAGGTGAGGGCACTCAGAGTGTTGTGGCAGCAAGATCAACAAAACAAAGGAGATGATGGTGGACTTCAGGAAACAGCAGAGGGAGCAGCCCCTATCCACTACAACAGGACAGCAGTGGAGAAGGTGGAAAGTTTTAAGATCCTTGGGGTACACATCACGGACAAACTGAAATGGTCCACCCACACAGACAGGCTTGAGGTTGAAGAAATTTGGCTTGTCACCTAAAACCCTCACAAACTTTTACAGATGCACAACTGAGAGCATCCAGTTGGGCTGTTTTACCGCCTGGTACGGCAACTGCACCACCCACAATCGCCATGCTCTCCAGAGGGTGGTGTGGTCTGCACAACGCATCACCGGGGGCACACTGCCTGCCCTCCAGGACATCTACAGCTCCCGATGTCATAAGGAAGGCCAATAAGATCATCAAGGACAAAAACCACACAAGCCACTGCCTGTTCACCCCGCTGTCATCCAGAAGGTGAGGTCAGTACAGCTCCCGATGTCATAAGGAAGGCCAATAAGATTATCAAGGACAAAAACCACACAAGCCACTGCCTGTTCACTCATCCAGAAGGTGAGGTCAGTACAGGTGGGACTTAGAAGCTGTTTTCAGTTTCTATCTCAAGGCCATCAGACATCACTAACACAGAGGCAGCTGCCTACATACAGACTTCAAATCTGTGGCCACTTAAATAAATGGATCACTAGTCACTTTAATAATGCCACTTTAATAATGTTTACATATCTTGCACTACTCATCTCATATGTATATACTGTATTTTATACCATCTATTGCATCTTGCCTATGCTGCTTTGTCCTTGCTCATACATATATGTATATATTCTTATTCATTCCTTTACATAGATGTGTGTGTATTAGGTAGTTGTTGTGGAATTGTTAGATTACATGTTAGATATTGCTGCACTGTCGAAACTAGAAGCACAAGCATTTCGCTTCACTCACAACAACATTTGCTGACCATGTGTATGTGATCAACTAAATTTGATTTCACAGTGTTGATATAGTGTAGATAGAGTTGGTATAGAGTTTATATAGAGTTGGTATAGAGTTGGTATAGAGTTGGTAGAGAGTTGGTAGAGAGTTGGTAGAGAGTTGGTATAGAGTTGGTAGAGAGTTGGTAGAGAGTTGGTATAGAGTTTGTATAGAGTTGGTATAGAGTTGGTATAGAGTTGGTATAGAGTTGGTATAGAGTTGGTATAGAGTTGGTATAGAGTTGGTTTAGAGTTGGTTTAGAGTTGGTTTAGAGTTGGTATAGAGTTGGTATAGAGTTGGTATAGAGTTGGTGTAGAGTTTATATAGAGTTGGTATAGAGTTGGTATAGAGTTTGTATAAAGTTGGTGTAGAGTTGGTGTAAAGTTTGTTTAGAATTTATATAGATTTGGTATAGAGTTTATATAGAGTTGGTGTAGAGTTGGTGTAGAATTGGTATAGAGTTTATGTAGAGTTGGTATAGAGTTTAGGTAGAGTTGGTATAGAGTTTAGGTAGAGTTGGTATAGAGTTGGTATAGAGTTGGTACAGAGTTGGTACAGAGTTGGTACAGAGTTGGTGTAGAGTTGGTGTAGAGTGGGTGTAGAGTGGGTGTAAAGTGGGTGTAGAGTGGGTGTAGAGTGGGTGTAGAGTTGGTGTAGAGTGGGTGTAGAGTGGGTGTAGAGTGGGTGTAGAGTTGGTATAGAGTGGGTGTAGAGTTGGTATAGAGTGGGTGTAGAGTTGGTATAGAGTGGGTATAGAGTTGGTGTAGAGTTGGTGTAGAGTTGGTGTAGAGTGGGTATAGAGTTGGTATAGAGTTGGTATAGAGTTGGTATAGAGTTGGTGTAGAGTTGGTATAGAGTTGGTGTAGAGTTGGTATAGAGTGGGTGTAGAGTGGGTGTAGAGTGGGTGTAGAGTGGGTGTAGAGTTGGTATAGAGTGGGTATAGAGTTGGTGTAGAGTTGGTGTAGAGTGGGTATAGAGTGGGTGTAGAGTTGGTGTAGAGTTGGTGTAGAGTTGGTGTAGAGTGGGTATAGAGTTGGTATAGAGTTGGTATAGAGTTGGTGTAGAGTTGGTGTAGAGTTGGTATAGAGTGGGTGTAGAGTGGGTGTAGAGTGGGTATAGAGTTGGTATAGAGTTGGTATAGATTTGGTGTAGTCAGCTAAGTCATTTATCAGATAATGTGTTACATTAATGGATTATCACTAAAGAACCTCGTGTTATGTCAGATCTTAACTAGATCTTAACTCGTTATTACTGCATTGTCGGAACTAGAAGCACAAGCATTTCGCTACACTCGCATTAACATCTGCTAACCATGTGTATGTGACAAATAAAATTTGATTTGATTTGATTTGATTTAACTGGCTGTGACTCTGCTTCAAGCACTAATTCTAGATTTAAACAATAACTAAAACAATAACTTGTTTGTATTTGCATTCAAGCACTAACAGATACGTACAAAAAATATAAAAAAAACATACACTTGTCCCTGATCGTGAGAAAAATATGGCAGTTTTTTTTAAGTGAGGGGTGTGACTGTTACCGCGTGACCTTGAACAAAGGCTCAGTGCTGTTATCCTCGCAGGGTGCTGGAGGACTGAAAACAGAGGTCCTGATCATTTTAACCCAGATCTTTTTTTCATTATTAATTGTTTCAAAAATATATGTTTCTCTGAGAAATTGTATTATAATATAATTACTCAATGTCTTTGAGCATAGGCTTTACAATATAGTATTATTTATTTTATACAGTATTTTTCCTCATCTTTATCAAACATGCCAAAATGATGGACCCCATGGTACATAAAGTAGAGATGGTTAAGTCTGAGTTGGCACCCTAAATAGTGCACTTCTTAACCAGGAGTTCTAGGGTGTCGTTTCGAGCATAGCCTATGTCACAAAGGCACTAAAACAAGAACAAACCCACATTTCACTGAACCAAAAGTGCAGTGTGCAAAAATATAACCAGGTAAAGTAACGGTCTGTATTAAAGATAAGTGTTCGCTCTCCTCTCCTCCCCTGCCCTCCTCTCCTCTCCTCCCCTCCTTCCCTCTTTCCTCTCCTCTTCCCTTCCCTCTCCTCCTTCCCTCTCCTCCTTCCCTCTTTCCTCTCCTCCTTCCTCTCCTCCTTCCATCCTCTCCACTTTTCTCCTCTCTTCCCTGCAGCTTGTGTCAAAGACATATATACTTTTCTCCTCTCAGAGGTTCTCCCTGACCTCTGCCTTGTCCTTAATGACAGAGGAGAAGCGGACCAGTTTTATCTCCTTGGCATCCCGTCCTTAGCGTCGTCCCAAACATACTCCGGTGACAGGAGCTTGGTGGGCTTGTTCCTCAACAGGTACCAATTCAGGTGACTCTCTTCCTGCCACACAGCCTCCACGCCCACTGACTTATCAACCTAGAGGGAGGAATGGGGTAGGGTAGAGGAGGGATGGGGTGGGGGTGAGTACTGTACGTGAGTGACTAACCGTATTCCTGCGTGCGTAAGTACCTACCTCCAGGTGCTCCCTGCACGTCTTGGTCAGCCGGTGAACATCTTCCAACGCTCCTCCGAATATGTTGGCCTGGTAGTAGAAGTCTCCCTGGTCCAAGGGTATGTAGGCTGTGGAGACGGTCCTCCGCTCATAGGGAACTGGCTCGGGGTACATGTAGAACCTGCAAAAACACAAGACAGGTTTGCATTGTTACTTTACCTTTAAATAAAAAAATAAAAAAGAACCCTTGAGGTTAGAAACCATCTTTGTGAAGTAGACCTGACAAGAGGTCAACAGGAAGTAGTCAGCATGTAGGTGCACACAATAAAAGAGGGGTCAACAACATTTTCCTGGGGTGTTACCAGGGGTGGATGCTGGCCCTTTAAGGAAGTATTACCAGGGGTGGATGCTGGCTCTTTAAGGAAGTATTACCAGGGGTGGATGGCGGCCACCAGTCTCCCCAGAGCTTCGGGACCCACACGGCCGTGGAACCTCATGTCTACGTCCAGGCAGAATATGTAGTTCGCCCCCGGTGGATGTGATCCTTAATGGCAGTCTGCTCCCAAATACATGATTGGTGGATGTTCAGTAGATATTAAATCAACCAACCAAGCAAATAAAACTTTGTCCTCAGATGGAAATGTAGTTTTGTAGGGCAGGGCTAACATCATACAATTACACAAAGTCCATACTCAACAACATTTCAACTATCTAGTATGCACTAACCCAATAGGCATATCATGATAACTTAACCCTAAACCTATCCCCATCTCTAAACTAAACCTAACCATAAACCTATCCCTAACCCTAAACCAAACCCTAAGCTAAACTAAACACTAAACCTAACCCTTTCCGTAACTCTAAACTAAACCTAACCCTAAACCAAACCTAACCCTATCTCTAAACTAAACCTAACCCTAAACCTAAACTAACCTTAAACCTATCCCTAAACCAAACCTAAACCTATCCCTAAACCAAACCTAACCCTATCTCTAAACTAAACCTAACCCTAAACCTAAACCTATCCCTAAACCTAAACCTATCCCTAAACCTAAACCTATCCCTAACTGTTGCCTATTATCAACAGAGTTACAACTGATAGTCTGTTGACAGTTTGGAGCATGTGTAGATCATCTATAGTATTTCTATAGCTACTGTACTGACAGAAGAGCTTGTTAGTAAGCATTTCATTCTACTATGCTACAGTACGCTGTATCCTGAAAATAAACTTTAATTCAACGTGATAACAATGTAATATATTATCTATAATAACTGGATGAGCTCCATGCGGCGGAGGGATATCTCCTGCCAACGGTCGAACTTCGGCACCCTCACAATGCTGAGCAGTCTGCCGACACCCAGAGTCACGTTGTTGGGCACGTCGCCGGGGCAGGTCGGTGAACACGTAGTAATGCACGTCCAGCCCCACCTGGAATCACATGGAATTAAACGGGGTGGACTTTCCATCCATTTGAATTAAAAAGGATTTAAAACTAATTGAAAAGGGATGAACTTTCTATCAAATTTGAATTGAAATAAAATGATACATATGAACTGATTTAAAACAAATTGAATTAAATATTTGGACCAATGAATAAGATCACATGGGCAGGGTGGACCTAGTCCTAGAGTAGTTTTTATAAATACGGGCCCAGAATATTCCTTTAATGAGTAATCCCTTTATAAATACGGGCCCAGAATATTCCTTTAATGAGTAATCCCTTTATAAATACAGGCCCAGAATATTCCTTTAATGAGTATCCCTTCATAAATCCGGGCCCAGAATATTCCTTTAATGAGTAATCCCTTTTATAAATACGGGCCCAGAAGGTTCCTTTAATGAGTAATCCCTGGACCTTCTTTAGACTATACCAGTCAATCCATTTGATAGATTCTCACCATGAAGTGCTTCTCAGCTGACTCTAAGAAGTCCCGGGAGAAAACGAGTGTATCTGCGAGGACGAATAGAG